>NW_025964334.1:21771630-21984130 GCF_023055435.1 Haliotis rufescens
ATACACACACACACATACACACACACACACACGCCTGACCATCCGATCCCGTCTGTCGCCTTTTACGACAAGCATAGTCGCCTTTCACGGCAAGCAAGGTTTGCTGAAGACCTTCTCCACCCCGGATCTTCACGGGTCCACCTATAAAGAAAATTTGTTTAATTTATTGATTCAATCATGAATATAGAGATTTTAATGAATATAATTAACTAGGTATTGATTATTATATATGTTAGTGAAATGTAACTTTCGATTGTTGATATAAATACTTCCAAAAAAAATAGGGCCTGATTTCGTCTTGTCAGTGCCTGGCGCAGGGTTCTCCGGTTCGCAGTCTCCAAGTGACGTTATCGTCAAAGAAATGTAGTTTAATTTAATGATTCAATCATGAATATAGAGATTTTAATGAATATAATTAACTAGATATTGATTGTATATATCTCAGTGAAATGTAACTTTCGATTGTTGATATAAATAAACTGACGTCCAAAAGAAACTTTATCAGAGTTTGAAATCACTCTTGCTCAAAAACAACAAAACATACATGCATGAAGTTAGGTGTATTGAGAAGATCAATATATCAACTTAATAAACACTGAAAATGACAATCATACCGCGACCGAGAATGACGTCAGAGCCCCCCAAAGTTGGGTGTGGTACAAAACTCGAGCTTTTAGAATCATGGACAATAGGCAGAGTACATAACAATCGCTCACGTTCAATAACAAGTCATTAGTAGCGTGTGTGACCACCAAATGCCTCAATACACGCAAAAACTCTTCGACGCACAGAAAAAGTCAGTCGACTGATGAGGTCACGTGGGATTTGACGCCATTCTTCTTGGAGGGCCAAGATCAGTTCTTGCCGGTTGGCTGGAGAGTGTGATCGTTGTCGAATGGGCGATCCATCAAGTCCCAGGGGTGTTTTATGGGGGACATGGCGGGTGAGCGTGCAGGCCACGGCAGGACGTTGACGTTGTTGGCTGCGAGGAAGTTAGTGACAATTCTGGCTGTATTGGCTCTAGCGTTGTCATGCTGATAAATGACACCACGTGGCTGCTGTTGGAGAAATGGTAGGACAACTGGACGAAGAATGTTATCAATGTAACGCTGAGCTGTCAAGTTTCCGTCAACGATGATTAGCGGTGTCCTCTCCTGCCCACAGATCCCTCCCCACACCATGACACTCCCTCCACCATATGGTACGACTTCCTGCACGCAACACGCCGCCGTTCGTTCACCCCTTCGGCGGTAAACACGTTGTCTTCCATCAGCCCTAAACATACAGAATCGACTTTCGTCAGTGAAGACAACCCTCTGCCAGTCACGTCGTTGCCAACGTCATTCAGTCCGGGCCCATCTCAATCGCAGACGACGATGTTGCGCTGCCAATAGCTGTCCTCTGTATGGTCTAAAAGCCCTTATTCCATGAGCCCTGAGTCTCCTGGCCACTGTCTGTCGACTAACCCTGTGACCTAAGGCATTTGTCGCCGATGACGTCACTGTCAGGAAGCGATTTCAGAGGTGCAAGGTACGCAAGTACCGGTCATCATTGGGCGTGGTCACCCTTGATCTGCCTGTTCTTGGCCTATCAGCGGTCCGCCCTGTCTGTCTGTAACGTTGCATCATGTCGGTAACGGCAACACGGGAGCAACCGAAGGTTCGTGCAATATTGGCGTGGGTGGCTCCCATCTGTACCATACCTAAGGCTCGTTCACGTTGTTCGACTGTGAGTCGTGGCAATTCTTATGTGTTTTTTTATCACTGTGGATGTCTGACTTGCCGATGCAATCGTTTTATACCCTTACCCGCACGTGCATTTCCAGTTGTCCGTGGTGCACGTGTTTTTCACTTTTTCGCGTGTTCTCTCGAAAACATGTAACAGACATTTTCTGCATACACTATTGTTGTATTTAGGTTATGTGTTTAAGATAGACTTCATCGCAAAAAAAATAATACTTTGTCCAAAATTTATATTTTTAGTTGGTAAAGTTTCTTTTGGACGTCAGTTTACTTCAAAAATAAATAGGGCCTGATTGCGTCTTGTCAGTGCCTGGGGGACGGTTCTCTGGTTCGCAGTATCCAAGTGACGTTTTCGTCAAAGAAATGAAGTTTAATTTAATGATTCAATCATGAATATAGAGATTTTAATGAATATAATTAACTAGATATTGATTGAATATATATCAGTGCAAATGTCACTTTCGATTGACATGCAATAGACAAAGATACGATGACAGCTTTGCCACGAAATGAAACACTTGTTAACTTCTCTGAAGCTGTGTATTTTGGCAAAGGGTTTTGGGTTTCTCCGTCTCCTGGCAGCCATTATTACATCTAAGGTTGTATTTTATACGTTCTGAGTCGGATATCCTGGGTTGACACTGGTTAGCTCAGTTTGACTAAAAATTTCAAAATCGAACATACCTAGTACATTCTAATTGTGTATTATAAATGGATAACAAAATGATAAAGTTAATGAAATTATGAAAAAAGTCAGCTTAAACAGTTTCTCATTTTCCAAATATTTGTTTCACATCAAGTGTTTGTGCAGAAGTGTGAAAAGATTAGAATAAGAAGATTATTTAATCATCTGGTCACATGACGTAAATACAAATAATACTACATATCACACCTACACGTATTAATGTACATTGTCTGGCCAACATGGCCTATGAGGCACTTAAGTACAAATATTGTCATTATACAAGTATACAAGTGCTAAAGATCCGGGTTCGATCCCCGACATGGGTACAATGTGTGAAGCCACTTTCTGGTGTCCCCCCGCCGTGATATTGCTGGAATATTGCTAAAAGCGGCGTAAAACAATACACACTCACTCACTCACTTATTGAATATCTTACCTCGTGTAGCTTAATTTGTAACATAATTTCAACGACAAGTGGCGAACTCCTTGATGTCTTCAGTGAGCTCATTCGTGACCAACTCGTGTTATTCCGAGACAAGCCGAATGGCGACTCGTGCCCCTGTCATGTCCATTTTTGCGACCGGGTTGCGTCTTAGCGCAAACGGGCATACCTAAAACAATTGTCAACTCGTTGTGTAATGGTTCACATATATTTCCCCATAGATTATATATATTTCAAATGCAATTTAAAGCACATCAGGACATGCGATATTATACAGTATGATTGAACACCTTTAACTGTCTTGGGTATGTTTTAGAGGCAAGACATGTGTAAAATCAAAAATTATTTCTGAAGGATTCTTTGACGAAGAACTTGAAATCATACGCGCATTCTGACTGGTTTGTCGTATTTACGCACATAACATTCATCGATAGGGGGACGAGTCTTCTTGCAGGTTACACGGGTGGCCCAGTCGGCTAAGGCGCCGCTATTCGCTGTGAAGTGTTGCGTCCCTTTGGCACGCCAGAAACCTATGATAATGGGTTCGAATCCCGGTTCGCCCCGATTATGTTTCTAGGTTTGTCAGCACCATACCCGTGCTCGTGGGTTTCACCGAAGTAGTAAACGTCTGAGACCTGCGTCACTTCGGGCTTTCCTCCCACATTAAGCTGACTCGCCGTCATAAAGCGCATGGTAACGTATTGTTAAAGAACTCGAAAAGATTTGAGGCTCAAAAACATGTTACGTGGGGATACATGAATGAGTTTTCGTTGGGTAACTGTACCTGGATCTGAAACCTATTTGTTCAATGTCTTTTATATGTCATGCACACTTTCAGATAAAATGGCGGCTGTGAACGTACAACAAGCTGAAAGTGCGTCAGGGTTTGTTGACAACTGGCAAGCGGGGAAGACCCTCGCTCAATGTAATTTACGCATGTTCGATGAGGAAGAGCTTTGTGACGTCACATTTCGAGTTGGAAGTACAGGTCACGTGAGTAAGGCCCATCGCTACGTGCTCATCAGCAGAAGTTGTGTGTTCCACGCCATGTTTACCGGCCCCCTGGCGGAGACGTCGGAAGTCAGTGTTCCGGAAATAGAGCCTAAGGATTTCAGACAGTTTCTCTTGTAAGTATTAATCATTACAGTATTACATAGCAGAACGTTATTTAGAAAACTACGATAGTAACACTGTACTCCCAAACAAACAGTTTTTATAGTTCTGTGATAATGATGACCATCATTCTCCAGAGGGAATACTGAATGCAGGCTGTCGATCCAGCTGATGTAGGCATTGGTCCTTGTTTTCGGCCTTTTACCAGCGCGGCTCTTTTACAGATGGCGTCTGTTGAGAATTTAAAGTCTAAAGCCATCTTATACCAGCGCTGTATGGCCACATGTTGGGTGTATGTCATGCTCATGTGGGGATATTGAAAATATATAAAACTTCAACACAAGGGAATGACCAGTCTCCTAAACAGATTCCATACTCACGGATTTAACCTAAGTGAAAACTGTCTAATACGCTGATCACTTAATTAGGCATGTCAGACCTCGTTCTAAAATGAGAGACGTAATGATTGTTGAAAACCTCTCCAAAGCAGCATTAAATTCACATACAACTCCAACGACAACATATGTCAACCATGAAATCAAATATTCTGGCATGCAAATTTTAACTGATCTTAAATACATTTAATGTTGAGCGGTAGTATTATCTTTTTTCAAATACTGCATCATTTGGAAGCAAAATTATTTGTAGTCCTCTCCTTCTTCAGATACCTTTACACAGACAATACAACTGTTGATGCTGACAACGTACAGCTCTACTGTACGCCTCCAGAAAATATGCCATCACCGCCTTAGACTCCAAATGTCTGGAGTTCCTGGAGAAACACCTCAACGTTGACAACGCCTGTGTGATTCTAGATGCTGCTCATCGTTTTGATCAAAGTCAGTTGTTTCAGAAGGCCTTGACCTTGATTAAAGATACAGGTGAGAGGTCACTACAGTCATCTGGTTTCCTGACACTGAGACAAGTGTTGTTGCAGAAGATTGTGGAGTCAGATGATTTGTCAGCCGAGGAGCACGTCATCTTTAACGCCATTAACCACTGGGCAGAGGCAGAGTGCAGACGTCAGGGAAGGGAGGTAACTCCTGATATCAAGCGAACAGTTCTTGGAGAGACTTTACTGAAAGTAAGATTTCCTCTTTTAAAGCTAACGTTCCTGGCTAAGGACGTTAAAGCTAGCGGTCTCTTGACTGAACAGGAGCGTCTCACGATCCTTGAATATATTGGATGCCCTGACAATGATGTGAAACCCTTCAACACTAATCATAGAAAACAAAGAATGACGCATTCTATAACAAGGTTTTCAACACAATACGCATTAGAATGGTCAGTTGATGGTAAGAGGTGCGATTCTATTTCATTCAAAAGCAGCCGAAACCTGATGCTCTGTGGATACAGCCTGTATGGGCGTGCCTATGAGACTACACCCTCTACCTACTTTGTCACCACCTACTTTGGGAACGTGGAAGATGTTCTCCAGTGCAGGATTCAAGATAACACTAAGTACAAAGTCAACAGTGAAGTGTTTGATGTGGTTTTTGAGAAGCGTGTTGCTATGACAGCGGGAGTATGGTATACTCTGACAGTGCTGATACAAGGCAGAGATACGTGGCTAGGAAAAAATGGAAAGAGAGAGATTTTATGTGCTGACGGTGTTAGTTTTACCTTCAGGGACTCACAACACAGCACGAATGACACTAGCGTCGACCACGGGCAGATTCCATCTCTCCTCTTCCGTGTTGCATGAATATTACCATCCAGTGGACAATTCCTTATATATATATTTTCTTTTACAAGTGTCATCAAAATAATCGTAATTGTGGTACACATTTTCATTACATCACTTACAACATATTTCAAATTGCCTCTCTCTAGCATATTGTACATGCAGAGGCTTACACCTCCCTTACACCACGTCGTCCCAAACCTGAATCAGACTGCAGTATTTGCGTTGCGATCTGATGACGTTTTGTCAGTAAATAGTAATCCTGGATACTGAGTGAATAACAATATAATGACGGTAATGAAATAATGTCACTTGAGAAGCTGCACACATTCCAACATAAAAAATAACAATGTTTCACATCAATTGTTTCTGCAGAAAAGTGATAAGATGAGAAATCGTCTGCCAAGTTAAGTGCTTTACCACATGTGATCGTATAGGCCAAGATGGCGTCCCTTTTTACTTATAGTCGGGAGATATGACGGAACATATTTGTTCAAAGTACATTGAGAAGAAACATAAAGAATTAAGTGGAACCGTATACGTCCTTTATGTCCAATTTATATCCTATTTATATCCTATTTATATCAGTGATTAAAGTCATAGCACTTTGTACATAGGTCATGGTTAGATGGTGTGCGTTCCATCAAATATGATTGAATGCATATAGGTGGAAGTAACCCTTTAAAGAATAAATTAATAATATACATGTAAGTAGCAGTTGTCTCCAGAAAACATTCCCTCTCACACCCTGTGCCATCATAACAGTTGTTATCATATCAGAATAAAAATGACATACTGTAAAAGCAGGGTCCGATTCCGACTCTTTCATGAGCATGCGTTTATGAACCACTATCAAATAGTGTAGATACCAGGTGTTCGCGAAAAGGTGAGCGTATGTCGGTGCCACCCACGTGCAAAGGCAAGTCAATTGTTCACCTACAGAACATGGGACAATATGGTACATGTCAAAATAGGGAATTGCATCGGACATCGTTCTTGTAACTAATGCGTCCACGTGTCTACTTTAAAACTTTTTGAAAGCCTTGAATGTTGTCACTCAGATCAAACAACATTTCTGGACACAAAGGGCTGAGGCTGCAGGATATTGCTCGCAAAAAAGGGAAAGTTGACTGTTGGAAAGTAGAAGTCAACTCTCGTCTCATAAAGTCTTCTGGGGGGTGTTTTGTCACTCTGAGTCTTTAAGCATAGATCTAAATATGAAACAGATGAGGTGGTCTCACTGGTTTCCTTTATTTCTAGTTCAGGTGGGTAAGTCTGTGGAAGAGAATTGGTTATTGATAGATATCAGGTCATCGACATACCTGAAGCTCAAGTTATACTTCTTGGCTAGATTACCTTGTTTGACTTTGCCTTTCCGAGCAGAAAGTCCGATTCAAATGCATGAAGATGCCAATCAGCAAGAAGGGGATCACAAATGGTGTCCATGGGTATTCCTACTTTTTGCCTAAATGTCTTACTCCAAATTTCATATAGATGTTATCAATGAGGAAGTCCAGCATTTCACATATTGGTTGTTTTTTTCAGTAAACTTCAGATGGCATTCGAATTCATCTTTGACAGATTGACCTGAACCTCTGACAATAGATATGTAACTGTATCTATGGTCACGAATGATTTGTAACAGAAGCCCCAGGGATCAAGGAATGAAGTTTTTTCTTAAGTCATATGGGATAGTGGAGTTCAAAACGAATACTAGTATTAAGGAGTCATCACGTCACTATAATTTAATTCAAGCAAAGAAGTAGAGTGGAGGTCATACGAGCTGGTTTTGGATCGGAAAGTCAAATTTAGAAAAAAACAGTAGAACCGTGACATCGACTAACGTCACACGACCGCGACATCGAATGGTTAGAATCACTGAAACAAGATTTTAATTTTTTTGTGGTTTGACGCCGCATTCAGCAATACTCCAGCTGTATGAAAGGTAATGTCCTCATCGAGCCTTATACACGTAATGAATAGTACTGTCTTCATCTCGCCTTATACACGTGTGTTTGTTGTTTAACGCCGCTCTCGGCAATATCTCAGATATATGACGGCGGTCTGTAAATAATCGAGTCTGGACCAGACAATCCAGTGATTGACACCATGAGCATCGATCCACACAATTAGGATACGATGACATGCATCAACCAATGCAGCGAGCCTGACCACCCGATCCCGTTAGTCGCCTCTTACGACAAGCATGGGTTGCTGAAGACTTATTCCACCCCTTATCTTCACGGATCCCTATACACGTAATGAATAGTAGTGTCCTCGTCTCGCCTTATCGCAGTCTCTACAAACCATTCCACATCATACTTGAAATCACTAACTAACCACACAAAATCAATGAAAATTAAACCATCCTACCCTACATGTGACTATAAATCTTAACTCACTCACTCATACTCCTATCCTACGACAAATGTCAAATGCACGTGTACAGATAACACTCACACAATCAGTACGGGGTGGTCAGGCTTCGTACCATGATAGTTTTATTGCTGAAGATGTTGTGAAAATAAGAACCGCGCTCCATGTTTGATTTTGTTCTCCCGCTAAGGCCGCATTTTGAAAGTACTGAACTATGGGAACGGACGTTGGCTCATAAGTACGGTGGCACATAAGGGACATGGAGTCTGTTTTTCTATGTTTTAATATTTCACTTAATGTTATCGTAATCTTTTGCAAATTAACACGATTTGTCATACAAATATGTGATAAATCATGTATAAAGAAGATATTGAATCGCTGAAAAGTGAAGCGAAAATGTCAAAAACTAAAAGGAAAATATAGAAAACTATTTCCACCGCGGTGATAGTATTCCCACCGTGGTGATAATATTTCCACCGCAGTGATGATATTTCCACCGCGGTGGAAATAGTTTTCTGTATTTCCATCTTCTTTATACATGATTTATCAATTATTTGTATGACAAATCGTGTTAATTTGCAAAAGGTTACGATAACAGTATGTGAAATATCAAAATATTCCCTTATGAGCCACCGTACATATTCGTTTTTGTTTTTGTTTTTGACATTTTCATTTTAGTTTTTGACCTTTTCGTTTTTCTTTTTGACATTTCCATTTTAGTTTTTGACATTTTCGCTTCACATATCACCGATTCAATAGCTACTTAAAAGCATATTTTCCATGTTTTCGTTTGTATATATACATGATTTATCACATATTCATATGACAAATTGTGTTGATTTGCAAAAGGTTACGATAAAAGTAAGTGAAATATCAAATAATTGAAAAACAGATTCCATGTCCCTTATGGGCCACCGTAGGAACGATACATTTTCCAAAATTAGACACATTAGTCATATTACACATAATTATTATTAGACACAATAAACTTTCCACTCACCATTCACCTGTACACTTGAACCGAAAGTAGATCACGTGACCCACACACAGACCTGTACATTCTCAGCGGTAACTCAGTAAACAGTTCGGTTCGTGTCTGTTTTCCAGATATTGGTAAGTAAACGAACATGTGGGTAGGAAGTAGAGGATCAATTATATCATCATAGTACTGGGTTTAGCCGTGTGTTAGGTATTGTTCATTTTAGGTGCAATATTCATAGGCCGCTCGTATGTTCCGTCTGACCTATTATCGGCTTATGTGATGTCCTGCTGTCGTCGCCACTGTTATCGTATAGTCATACAATTACTGTGCACCGCACGCCGATTTGAGACATTCCTTATATTTCATTCCTTACTCACAATTGTTATAACACTTATTTAGGTCAAATTGATTGGATATAAATGCAGTAAACAACCTATTTAAAGTTCCATCGATCTTGACAATTGTGCATGCTGGAGTTACCTCCCTTACACCCTGTCTCACGCCCGAACTTACCTGCGGTATGGGGGATACGGTATATTGATGTTTCGTCAGTGTTTTGTAATCTTGAATTAAAATGGATAACAAAATAATGATGTTAATGAAATAATTTCACTTGGGCAGCTGTTCACTTTCCAACTAAAACAATGAGATGTTTCACATGATGTGTTTCTTCAGAAATGTGAGATTAGAAATCACGTATGCCAAGTTAAGTGATTCAGCATATGTGAATGATGGAGGCCAACCTGGCGTCACTGTTTACACAAGACTGAAAGAATATGACAAACATATTTTTTATAAATATAAGGAGAAGCAACATAAAAAAATCAGGTGCAATTAAAATCGGTGATAAAAATTATTACAGTTTACATTGAGTTCACGCTTGATGGATTGTGTTCAAACAAATAAGCTTGAATATTTTTACATGTAGGTCAAAGTAACACTTTCAAAAAATAAATAAATAATATACTTGTACATGTAATTAATAATAGTGTCCTCATCTCGTAGCCTCAATACCGTAGCCTCTACAAAACATACCTTCAACATCTGTTAAGTGTATGGTGAATGTGGTAAAGTTACATTGTTTACATATGCACAGGATTAAGTTCCAAGGCATTTGGTAAAATTAATATATACCTTCTTATAGATATCCAAGAAAATGTTATGAAATGATGTCATTGTATGATAGCTCTGGAAGCCTAAATTGGGTCGCATCTGTTAAGAAAACTATTTTTGAACTTGGTAAAATTTAATGTAATGATTACAAATCAATGTATAACTGAAGAATACCTTTTGACACCTCTTTTGCCAAAATAGAATATCTTTTTTCTCTAATAAGATGCTCACCGCCTAATCTTAACTTTGAACAGGGACAAACACACAAATGTTAAAAGAATACAGAGTTTGTAAAATATCCAATAAGCAGGAAGTACGAGATGAGTATGATCTTTTCGTTGTGTGTCAAGTAATATATATATGTGATCATTTGCGTATTGAATATTTATCTCCTTATATGTACAAACCACCAAATATTGTCAAGTTTATTTGCTTCGGAAATGGCAACATGTAAAATGTGACATCATATGTATTTCATGCAATGAATTATAGAAAATGCATATCAAGGATTAGTTGATCATATGTATATTACACTTCCAATGCAATATGTACAATGGGCATGTAGCCTTTCAGCATATTTGTAAATAAAGGTTGATTGATTGAAGAATTGCAATCATATTTGAGAAACGAACATTTAGGAGTCACCACTTCAATGCATTTTACTTCAAAGGAAGGGGTTACCTTACAAAGTAATTTACTCCTAATGTGAAGGCAAACTTGCCTGTCTTTGAAAAAAATTACCCTTCCTCCAAATCACTTGTACATCCAGAATGGCCTCTGTTGGAACTATATAGACATGTATGTGCTCTCTTTGGCTAACTGTACCTGAATCTGAAACCTATTTGATGAGACTGATACGCCAATGCCTTTCATATATCATGCCAACTTTCAGATAAAAAATGGCGACTACTAACGTACATCAGGTTACAAGAGCTAATTGATCCAATAACAGTCTCGGTGGGGTAGCTAGTTGTTAAAAATCAAGATATCCAAGTGCTAATTGATCAAATAACACTCTCGGTGGGGTAGCCTAGTTGTTAAAAATCAAGATATCCAAGATCTAATTGATCCAATAACACTCTCGGTGGGGTAGGCTAGTTGTTAAAAATCAAGATATCCAAGATCTAATTGATCCAATAAAACTCTCGTTGGGGTAGCCTAGTTGTTAAAAATCAAGATATCCAAGATCTAATTGATCCAATAACACTCTCGGTGGGGTAGGCTAGTTGTTAAAAATCAAGATATCCAAGAGCTAATTGATCCAATAACACTCTCGGTGGGGTAGGCTAGTTGTTAAAAATCAAGATATCCAAGTGCTAATTGATCCAATAACACACTCGGTGGGGTAGCCTAGTTGTTAAAAATCAAGATATCCAAGTGCTAATTGATCCAATAACAGTATTGGTGGGGAAGCCTTGTTGTTAAAAATCAAGATATCCAAGAGCTAATTGGTCCAATAACACCCTCGGTTGGGTAGGTTGTTAAAAATCAAGATATCCAAGAGCTAATTGATCCAATAACACTCTCGGTGGGGTAGGCTAGTTGTTAAAAATCAAGATATCCAAGATCTAATTGATCCAATAAAACTCTCGTTGGGGTAGCCTAGTTGTTAAAAATCAAGATATCCAAGATCTAATTGATCCAATAACACTCTCGGTGGGGTAGGCTAGTTGTTAAAAATCAAGATATCCAAGAGCTAATTGATCCAATAACACTCTCGGTGGGGTAGGCTAGTTGTTAAAAATCAAGATATCCAAGTGCTAATTGATCCAATAACACACTCGGTGGGGTAGCCTAGTTGTTAAAAATCAAGATATCCAAGTGCTAATTGATCCAATAACAGTATTGGTGGGGAAGCCTTGTTGTTAAAAATCAAGATATCCAAGAGCTAATTGGTCCAATAACACCCTCGGTTGGGTAGGTTGTTAAAAATCAAGATATCCAAGAGCTAATTGATCCAATAACACTCTCGGTGGGGTAGGCTAGTTGTTAAAAATCAAGATATCCAAGATCTAATTGATCCAATAAAACTCTCGTTGGGGTAGCCTAGTTGTTAAAAATCAAGATATCCAAGATCTAATTGATCCAATAACACTCTCGGTGGGGTAGGCTAGTTGTTAAAAATCAAGATATCCAAGAGCTAATTGATCCAATAACACTCTCGGTGGGGTAGGCTAGTTGTTAAAAATCAAGATATCCAAGTGCTAATTGATCCAATAACACACTCGGTGGGGTAGCCTAGTTGTTAAAAATCAAGATATCCAAGTGCTAATTGATCCAATAACAGTATTGGTGGGGAAGCCTTGTTGTTAAAAATCAAGATATCCAAGAGCTAATTGGTCCAATAACACCCTCGGTTGGGTAGGTTGTTAAAAATCAAGATATCCAAGTGCTAATTGATCCAATAACACTCTCGGTGACTCTGTGATCAGTTCGGTTTGTGTCTGTCTTCCAGATATTGGTAAGTAAACGAACATGTGGGTAGAAAGTAGAGCAGCCTTTGTACCAGCGTAGTATTGGGTTCAGCCTTGTGTCATAGATACTGTTTTCGATTTGAGAAACAAGACTCACAAACCGGTCAGGTGTGAAGTCTGATCTATTACAGGCTCATGTGATGTCCTGATGTTATTGTTCTAGTTATATTTATACAATTAGTGTGCCGGACACACCTATTTTAGACCACTCTTCAATTCCATTCCGTACCCACGAATGTATGAAACTTATTTGCGTCAAATTGGTTTGATATGAATACAGTAAACAACATGTTTGAAGTGCCTCTGTCTGGAATGTTGAAATTGTTGGAGTTGCCTCCCTTACACCACCAACACTCGAACAAGCCTGCGGTATTGGAAGGTGCGTTCGATTATGAAAATTTGCTAACCAAAGTACCCCAAGGATTCAGTCGATAAGGGAGACCTTGGTCAACCGTATTATGACGTAAATGAGTTGACATGAGCTAACATTGGTCAATCAAGGTCAACTCGGGTTATACCTTGGTTCACCCCCGTCGGCCAGGGTTTTGAAAGGAACGCACCGTTTAGTCCTGATGGCGTCTTGTCCGTGTTTGGGGCGTCTGTAAAAGGTTTGGTTTAGTTTGGTTTGTTGTTTAACGCCGCACTCAGCAATATTCCAGCTATATGACAGCGGTCGGTAAATAATCGAGTCTGGGCCAGACAATCCAGTGATTAACATCAGGAGCATCGATCCACGCATTTGGGATAGGTGACATGCATCAACAAAGACAGCGAGCCTGACCATCCGATCCCGTTAGTCACCTTTTACGACAAGCATAGTCGCCTTTCACGGCAAGCATGGGTTGCTCAAGACCTATTCTATCCCGAATCTTCACGGGTCCACCTATAAAGAAAATTTGTTTAATTTATTGATTCAATCATGAATATAGTGATTTTAATGAATATAACTAACTAGGTATGATTATTATATATGTCAGTGAAATGTAACTTTCGATCGTTGATATAAATACTTTAAAAAATAAATAGGGCCTGATTGCGTCTTGTCAGTGCCTGGGGCACGGTTCTCTGGTTCGCAGTCTCCAAGTGACGTTATCGTCAAAGAAATGTAGTTTAATTTAAAGATTCAATCATGAATATAGAGATTTTAATGAATATAATTAACTGGATATTGATTGTATATATGTCAGTGCAAATGTCACTTTCGATTGACATTCAATAGACAAAGATACGATGACAGCTTTGCCACGAAATGAAACACTTGTTAACTTCTCTGAAGCTGTGTGTTTTAGCAAAGGGTTTGGGGTTTCTCCGTCTCCTGGCAGCCATTATTGCATCTAAGGTTGTATTTTATACGTTCTGAGTCGGATATCCTTGATTGACACTGGTTAACTCCGTTTGACTAAAATTTTTAAAATCGAACATACCTAGTACATTCTAATTGTGTAATATAAATGGATAACAATATTTATGATAATGTTAATGAAATTATGAAAAAGGTCCACTTAAACAGCTTCGTATTTTCCAACGATTTGTTTCACATCAAGTGTTTGTGCAGAAGTGTGAAAAGATTAGAAGAAGAAGATTATTTAATCATCTTGTCACACGACGTAAATACAAATAATACTACATATCGCACCTACATGTATTAATGTACATTGTCTGGCCAACATGGCCTATGAGGCACTTAAGTACAAATATTGTCATAATACAATTATACAAGTACTAAAGATCCGGGTTCGATCCCCGACATAGGTACAATGTGTGAAGCCCATTTCTGGTGTCCCCCGTCGTGATATTGCTGGAATATTGCTAAAAGCGGCGTAAAACAATACACACTCACTCACTCACTTATTGAATATCTTACCTCGTGTAGCTTAATTTGTAACATAATTTAAACGACAAGTGGCGAACTCCTTGATGACTTCGGTGAGCTCATTCGTGACCAACTCGTGTTATTCCGAGACAAGCCGAATGGCGACTCGTGCCCCTCTCATAGCCATTTTTGCGACCGGGTTGCGTCTTAGCGCAAACGGGCATACCTAAAACAATTGTCAACTCGTTGTGTAATGGTTCACATATATTTCCCCATAGATTATATATATTTCAAATGCAACTTAAAGCACATCAGGACATGCGACATTATACAGTATGATTGAACACCTTTAACTGTCTTGGGTATATTTTAGAGGCAAGAGTGAGTGAGTGAGTATGGTTTTACGCCGCTTTTACGTTATTCCAGCAATATCACGGCGGGGGACACCAGAAATGGGCTTCTCACATTGTACCAATGTCGGGAATCGAACCCGGGTCTTCGGCGTGACGAGCGAACGCTTTAACCACTCGGCTACCCGACCGCCCCTTTAGAGGCAAGACATATGTAAAATCAAAAATTATTTCTGGGGTATTCTTTGACGAAGAACTTGAAATCATACCCGCATTCGGACTGGTTTGTCGTATTTTCGCACATAACATTCATCGATAGGGGGACGAGTCTTCTTGCAGGTTACACGGGTGGCCCAGTCGTCTAAGGCGCCGCGATTTGCTGTGCAGTGTTGCGTCCCTTTGGCACGCCAGAAACCTATGATAATGGGTTCGAATCCCGGTTCGCCCCGATTATGTTTCTAGGTTTGTCAGCACCATACCCGTGCTCATGGGTTTCACCGAAGTGGTAAACGTCTGAGACTTGCATCACATCGGGTTTTCCTCCCACATTAAGCTGACTCACCTATTTGATCAGACTGATACGCCAATGCCTTTCATATATCTTGCCAACTTTCAGATACAAATGGCGGCTCTTAACGTACATCAGGCTGAAAGTGCGTCAGGGTTTGTTGACAACTGGCAAGCGGGGAAGACCCTTGCTGAATGCAATCTACGCATGTTCGATGCGGAAGAAATTTGTGACGTCACATTTCGTGTGGGAAGTACAGGTCACGTGAGTAAGGCCCATCGCTACGTGCTCATCAGCAGAAGTTGTGTGTTCCACGCCATGTTTACCGGCCCCCTGGCGGAGACGTCGGAAGTCAGTGTTCCGGAAATAGAGCACAAGGATTTCAGACAGTTTCTCTTGTAAGGATTTATAATTACAGTATTACAGAACAGAACATTATTTAAAAAACTATAATAGTAACACTGTACTCCCAAACAAACAGTTTTTAAAGTTCTGTGATAATGATGACCATCATTCTCCAGAGGGAATACTGAGTGCAGGCTGTCGATCCTGCTGATGTAGGCATTGGTCCTTGTTTTCGGCCTTTTACCAGCGCTGCTCTTTTACAGATGGCGTCTGTTGAGAATTTAAAGTCTAAAGCCATCTTATACCAGCGCTGTAGGGCCACATGTTGGGTGTATGTCATGCTCATGTGGGGATATTGAAAATATATAAAACTTCAACACAAGAGAATGACCAAAATGTCTCCTAAACAGATTCCATACTCACGGATTTAACCAAAGTGAAAACTGTCTAATACACTGATCAGTTAATTAGGCATGTGAGACCTCGTTCTAAAATGAGAGACGTAATGATTATTGAAAACCTCTTCAAAGCAGCATTAAATTCACATACAACTCCAACGGCGAGAACATATGTCAACAATGAAATCAAATATTCAGGCATGCAAACTTTAACTGATCTCAAATGCATTTTACGTTGAACGGTAGTATTATCTTTTTTCAAATACTGCATCATTTGGCAGCAAAATTATTCGTAGTCCTCTCCTTCTTCAGATACCTTTACACAGACAACACAACTGTTGATGCTGACAACGTAACAGCTCTACTGTACGCCTCCAGAAAATATGCCATCACCGCCTTAGAATCACAATGTCTGGAGTTCCTGGAGAAACACCTCAACGTTGACAACGCCTGTGTGATTCTAGATGCTGCTCATCGGTTTGATCAAAGCCAGTTGTTTCAGAAGGCCTTCACCTTGATTAAAGATACAGGTGAGAGGTCACTACAGTCATCTGGTTTCCTGACACTGAGCCAAGTGTTGTTGCAGAAGATTGTGGAGTCAGATGATTTGTTAGCCGAGGAGCACGTCATCTTTAGCGCCGTTAACTCCTGGGCAGAGGCAGAGTGCAGACGTCAGGGAAGGGAGGTAACTCCTGAGATCAAGCGAACAGTTCTTGGAGAGACTTTACTGAAAGTAAGATTTCCTCTTTTGGAGCAAAAGTTCCTGGCTAGCGACGTTAAAGCTAGCGGTCTCTTGACTGAACAGGAGCGTCTCACGATCTTTGAATATATTGGATGCCCTGACAATCATGTGAAACCCTTCAACACTAGTCAAAGAAAACAAACAATTGCGCATTCTATAACAAGGTTTTCAACACAATACCTATCAGAATGGTCAGTTAGTGGTAAAAGGTACGATTCTGTGTCATTCAAAAGCAGCCGCAACCTGATGCTCTGTGGATACAGCCTGTATGGACCTTTCCGTGAGACTAAACCCGCTACCTACTTTGTCACCACCTACTTTGGGAACGTGGAAGATGTTCTCCAGTGCAGGATTCAAGATAAAACTGAGTACAAAGTCAACAGTCAAGTGTTTGATGTGGTGTTTGAGAAGCCTGTTGCTATGACAACGGGAGTATGGTATACTCTGGCAGTGCTGATACAAGGCGGTGATACGTGGCGAGGACAAAATGGAAAGAGAGAGATTTTATGTGCTGACGGTGTTCGTTTTACCTTCGGGAACTCACAACACAGCACGAATTACACTAACGTCGATGGAGGGCAGATTCCATCTCTCCTCTACCAAGTTGTATGAACATTACCATCTAGGGAACAATTCCTTAAATATATTTTCTTTTACAAGTGTCATCAAAATAATCGTAATTTTGGTTCGCATTTTCGTTACCCCACTTACAACCTATTTCAAATTACATATTGTTCATGCAGAGGCTTACACCTGCCTTACACCGCGTCCAAAACCTGAATCAGACTGCAGTATTTGCGTTGCAATCTGATGACGTTTAGTCAGTAAATAGTAATTCTGGATACTGAGTGAATAACAATATAATGACGGAAATGAAATAATGTCACTTGAGAAGCTGCACACTTTCCAACTTAAAAAAACACAGCGTTTCACATCAATTGTTTCTGCAGAAATGTGAAAAGATTAGAATTCATCTTCCAAGTTAAGTGCTTTACCACATGTGATCGTAGAGGCCAAGCTGGCGTTACTGTTTACTTATAGTCGGGAGATATGACGGAACATATTTGGGCAAAGTACATTGAGAAGAAACATTAAGAATTAACTGTAACCGTATACGTCCATTATATCCTATTTATATCCTATTAATATCCTATTAATATCCTATTTATATCAGTGATTAAAGTCATAGCACTTTGTACATAGGTCATGGTTAGATGGTGTGCGTTCCATCAAATATGTTTGAATGCATATAGGCCGAAGTACATTGTAACACTAAGTCTTTAAAAATAAATCAATAATATACATGTAATTAGCAGTTGTCTCCACAAAACATTCCCTTTCACACCCTCTGCCGCCATAACAGATGCTATTATATCTGAATAAAAGTGACATACTGCAAAAGCAGGGTCGATTTACGATTCCGACTCTTTCATGAGCATGCGTTTATGAATCACTATCAAATAGTGTAGGTACCAGGTGTTCGCGAAAAGGTGAGCGTATGTCGGTGCCACCCACGTGCAAAGGCAAGTCAATTGTTCACCTAAAGAACATGGGACAATATGGTACATGTCAAAATAGCGAATTGTATCGGACATCATTCTTGAATGGCAGTTTAAATTTTTTTGAAAGCCTTGAATGTTGTCACTCTGATCAAACAACATTTCTGGACGTCACCATAATTTAATTCAAGCAAAGAAGTAGAGTTGATGTCATACGAGCTGGTTTTGGATCGGAAAGTCAAATTTAGAAAAAAAACACAGAAGAACCGTGACATCGACTAACGTCACGCGACCGCGACATCGAATGGTTAGAATCACTGAAACAAGATTTTTTTTTTTAAATTTTAAACGCCGCATTCAGCAATACTCCAGCTGTATGAAAGATAATGTCCTCATTTAGCCTTATACACGTAATGAATAGTAGTGTCATCATCTGGCCTTATACACACTTGTTTGTTTGTTTATTTGTTTGTGCTTAACGCCGCTCTTGGCAATATCTCAGATATATGACGCCGGTCTGTAAATAATCGAGTCAGGACCAGGCAATCCAGTGATTGACACCATGAGCATCGATCTACACAATTAGGATACGATGACATGCATCAACCAAGTCAGCGAGCCTGACCATCCGATCCCGTTAGTCGCCTCTTAAGACAAGCATGGGTTGCTGAAGACCTATTCTAGCCCCGATCTTCACGGATCCCTATACACGTAATGAATAGCAGGGTCCTCATCTCGCCTTATCGCAGTCTCTACAAAACATTCCACATCATACTTGAAATCACTAACTAACCACACAAAATCAATGAAAATTAAACCATCCTACCCTACATGTGACTATAAATCTTAACTCACTCACTCATACTCCTATCCTACGACAAATGTAAAATGCACGTGTACAGATAACACTCATACAATCAGTACGGGTGGTCAGGCTTCGTACCATGATGGTTTTATTGCTGAAGATGTTGTGAAAATAAGAACCGCGCTCCATGTTTGATTTTGTTCTCCCGCTAAGGCCGCATTTTGAAAGTACTGAACTATGGGAACGGACGTTGGCTCATAAGTACGGTGGCACATAAGGGACATGGAGTCTGTTTTTCAATGTTTTAATATTTCACTTACTGTTATCGTAATCTTTTGCAAATTAACACCATTTGTCATACAAATATGTGATAAATCATGTATAAAGAAGATATTGAATTGCTGAAAAGTGAAGCGAAAATGTCAAAAACTAAAAGAAAAATATAGAAAACTATTTCCACCGCGGTGATAGTATTCCCACCGTGGTGATAATATTTCCACCGCAGTGATGATATTTCCACCGCGGTGGAAATAGTTTTCTGTATTTCCATCTTCTTTATACATGATTTATCAATTATTTGTATGACAAATCGTGTTAATTTGCAAAAGGTTACGATAACAGTATGTGAAATATCAAAATATTCGCTTATGAGCCACCGTACATATTCGTTTTTGTTTTTGTTTTTGACATTTTTATTTTAGTTTTTCACCTTTTCGTTTTTCTTTTTGACATTTCCATTTTAGTTTTTGACATTTTCGCTTCACATATCACCGATTCAATAGCTACTTAAAAGCATATTTTCCATGTTTTCGTTTGTATATATACATAGCAAAAGGTTACGATAAAAGTAAGTGAAATATCAAATAATTGAAAAACAGATTCCATGTCCCTTATGGGCCACCGTAGGAACGATACATTTTCCAAAATTAGACACATTAGTCATATTACACATAATTATTATTAGACACAATAAACTTTCCACTCACCATTCACCTGTAGACCTGAACCGAAAGTAGATCACGTGACCCACACACAGACGTGTACATTCTCAGCGGTAACTCAGTAAACAGTTCGGTTCGTGTCTGTTTTCCAGAAATTGGTAAGTAAACGAACATGTGGGTAGGAAGTAGAGGATCAATTATATCATCATAGTACTGGGTTTAGCCGTGTGTTAGGTATTGTTGATTTAAGGTACAATATTCATAAACTGCTCGTGTGTTCCGTCTGACCTATTATCGGCTTATGTGATGTCCTGCTGTCGTTGTCACTGTTATCGTATAGTTATACAATTACTGTGCACCGCACGCCGATTTGAGACATTCCTAATATTTCTTTCCTTACTCACAATTGTTATAACACTTATTTTAGGTCAAATTGATTGGATTTAATGCAGTAAACAACCTATTTAAAGTTCCATCGATCTTGACAATTGTGCATGCTGGAGTTACCTCCCTTACACCCTGTCTCACGCCCGAACTTACCTGCGGTATGGGGGATACGGTATATTGATGTTTCGTCAGTGTTTTGTAATCCTGAATTAAAATGGATAACAAAATAATGATGTTAATGCAATAATTTCACTTGGGCAGCTGTTCACTTTCCAACTAAAACAATGAGATGTTTCACATGATGTGTTTCTTCAGAAATGTGAGATTAGAAATCACCTATGCCAAGTTAAGTGATTCAGCATATGTGAATGATGTAGGCCAACCTGGCGTCACTGTTTACACAAGACTGAAAGAATATGACAAACATATTTTTATAAATATAAAGAGAAGCAACATAAAAAAATCAGCTGCAATTAAAATCGGTGATAAAAATTATTACAGTTTACATTAAGTTCACGCTGATGGATTGTGTTCAAACAAATAAGCTTGAATATTTATACATGTAGGTCAAAGTAACACTTTCAAAAAATAAATAAATAATATACTTGTACATGTTATTAATAATAGTGTCCTCACCTCGTAGCCTCAATACCGTAGCCTCTACAAAACATACCTTCAACATCTGTTAAGTGTATGGTGAATGTGGTAAAGTTACATTGTTTACATATGCACAGGATTAAGTTCCAAGGCATTGGGTAAAATTATTTTATACCTTCTTATAGATATCCAAGAAAATGTTATGAAATGATGTCATTGTATGATAGCTCTGGAAGCCTAAATTGGGTCGCATCTGTTAAGAAAACTATTTTTGAACTTGGTAAAATTTAATGTAATGATTACAAATCAATGTATAACTGAAGAATACCTTTTGACACCTCTTTTGCCAAAAATAGAATGTCTTTTTTCTCCAATAAGATGCTCACCGCCTAATCTTAACTTTGAACAGGGAACATACACACAAATGTTAAAAGAATACAGAGTTCTTAAAATATCCAATAAGCAGGAAGTACGAGATGAGTATGATCTTTTCGTTGTGTGTCAAGTAATATGTATATGTGATCATTTGCGTATTGAATATTTATCTCCTTATATGTACAAACCACCAAATATTGTCAAGTTTATTTGCTTCCGAAATGGCAACACGTAAAATGTGACATCATATGTATTTCATGCAATGAATTATAGAAAATGCATATCAAAGGATTAGTTGATCATATGTTTATTACACTACCAATGCAATATGTACAATGGGCATGTAGCCTTTCAGCATATTTGTAAATAAAGGTTGTTTGATTGAAAAATTGCAATCATATCTGAGAAACGAACATTTAGGAGTCACCACTTCAATGTATTCTACTTCAAAGGAAGGGGTTACCTTACAAAGTAATTTACTCCTAATGTGGAGGCAAACTTGCCTGTCTTTGAAAAAAATTACCCTTCCTCCAAATCACTTGTACATCCAGAATGGCCTCTGTTGGAACTATATAGACATGTATGTGCTTTCTTTGGCTAACTGTACCTGAATCTGAAACCTATTTGATCAGACTGATACGCCACTGCCTTTCATATATCATGCCAACTTTCAGATAAAAAAATGCGACTATTAACGTACATCAGGTTGCAAGAGCTAATTGATCCAATAACAGTCTCGGTGGGGTAGGCTATTTGTGAAAAATCAAGATATCCAAGTGCTAATTGATCCAATAACACTCTCGGTGGGGTAGGCTTGTTGTTAAAAATCAAGATATCCAAGTGCTATTTGATCCATTAACAGTATCGGCGGGGTAGCCTAGTTGTTAAAAGTCAAGATATCCAAGTGCTAATTGATTTAATAACATTCTCGTTGACTCTGTAATCAGTTCGGTTTGTGTCTGTCTTCCAGATATTAGTGAGTAAACGAACATGTGGGTAGAAAGTAGAGCAGCCTTTGTACCAACATAGTACTGGGTTCAGCCTTGTGTCACAGATACTGTTGTTGATATGAGGAACAAGACTCATAAACCGGCCAGGTGTGAAGTCTGATCTGTTATAGGCTCATGTGATGTCCTGTTGTTATTGTCCCAGTTATATTTATACAATTAGTGTGTCGGACACACCTATTTTAGACCACCCTTCAATTCCATTCCGTACCCACGGTTGTATGAAACTTATGTGCGTCAAATTGGTTTGATATGAATACAGTAAACAACATGTTCAAAGTGCCTCTGTCTGGAATGTTGAAATTGTTGGAGTTACCTCCCTTACACCACCAACACCCGAACAAGCCTGCGGTATTGGAAGGTGCGTTCGATTATGAAAATTTGCTAACCAAAGTACCCCAAGGATTCAGTCGGTAAGGGAGACCTTGGTCAACCGTATTATGACGTAAATGAGTTGACATGAGCTAACATTGGTCAACCAAGGTCAACTTGGGTTATACCTTGGTTCATCCCCCCGTCGGCCTGGGTTTTGAAAGGAACGCACCGTTTAGTCCTGATGGCGTCTTGTCCGTGTTTGGGGCGTCTGTAAAGAGTTTGGTTTAGTTTGGTTTGTTGTTTAACGCCGCACTCAGCAATATTCCAGCTATATGACGGCGGTCGGTAAATAATCGAGTCTGGGCCAGACAATCCAGTGATTAACATCATGAGCATCGATCCACGCAATTGGGATAGGTGACATGCATCAACAAAGACAGCGAGCCTGACCATCCGATCCCATTAGTCACCTTTTACGACAAGCATAGTCGCCTTTCACGGCAAGCATGGGTTGCTGAAGACCTATTTTATCCCGAATCTTCAAGGGTCCACCTATAAAGAAAATTTGTTTAATTTATTGATTCAATCATGAATATAGTGATTTTAATGAATATAACTAACTAGGTATTGATTATTATATATGTCAGTGAAATGTAACATTCGATTGTTGATATAAATACTTAAAAAATAAATAGGGCCTGATTGCGCCTTGTCAGTGCCTGGGGCACGGTTCTCTGGTTTGCAGTCTCCAAGTGACGTTATCGTCAAAGAAATGTAGTTTAATTTAATAATTCAATCATGAATAAAGAGATTTTAATGAATATAATTAACTAGATATTGATTATATACATGTATATGTCAGTGAAATCTAACTTTCGATTGTTGATATAAATACTTCAAAAATAAATAGGGCCTGATTGCGTCTTGTCAGTGCCTGGGGCACGGTTCTCTGGTCCGCAGTCTCCAAGTGACGTTATCGTCAAAGAAATGTAGTTTAATTTAAAGATTCAATCATGAATATAGAGATTTTAATGAATATAATTAACTGGATATTGATTGTATATAAGTCAGTGCAAATGTAACTTTCGATTCACATTCAATAGACAAAGATACGATGACAGCTTTGCCACGAAATGAAACACTTGTTAACTTCTCAGAAACTGTGTGTTTTAGCAAAGGGTTTTGGGTTTCTCCGTCTCCTGGCAGCCATTATTACATCTAAGGTTGTATTTTATACGTTCTGAGTCGGATATCCTTTATTGACACTGGTTAACTCCGTTTGACTAAAAATTTCAAAATCGAACATACCTAGTACATTCTAATTGTGTAATAAACTAGTGTCCAAAAGAAACGATACCAATTTACTTTCAAAATTGTTTTTTACTAAGTGAATTGTCAAGTATGAAAACATGCCAATTCGTATTGCACATCCCAAACACAGCATAGTCGATAAAAAATACCGGGAACACGTGATCACTTCCGGGAAAAAACGTAAATTTCGTGAAAGTGACATTTCCCTCTCTAGTATGTTCTGCACGTGCAGAAAAACTGTATAAAACGGCTGATCAGACACGTTGATATCACAGCAACAAAAAGAACACAAGATATGCCACGTTTGACAGCCATCGAGAGAGAGAGAGAGCCGTTGGAATGGTCCAACAAGGCGCGTCACACGTCAACGTCGCCAGAAGGTTGGGCTGCGCACGCATCACTATCACCAGGTTGATGCAGCGGTTACGTCAGACAGGTCAGACGTCAGACAGGCCCAGGAGTGGAAGACCACGAGTAACCACGCCCCGTGAAGATCGTTACATCCGAGTATTACACCTGAGGAACCGCACCGTAACAGCGACGTCCACGGCGGCTACAGCACTGGGACACAGGATCAGTCGACAGACCGTCTACAGGAGACTACGGCAGTATGGTATCCGGCCACGTCATCCCTACCGCGGACCGCTCCTGACGCCTCGACACCGGAACAACAGACTGATCTGGGCCAGGCGAGTTCGACGTTGGCAACGGCGGGACTGGGCACGTGTTATGTTCTCTGATGAGAGCAGATTCCTCATCTTCAGAAACGATGGACGGCAGCTTGTATACCGACGACTTGGTGAACGTTTGGCGCCTAACTGTATCCAACAGGTCCGGCCGTTTGGAGGTGGAGGGTTAATGGTTTGGGGTGGCATTTGTGGTGACGTCAAAACGATGCTTGTCGTAATTCGTGGAAACCTGAATGCACAGCGTTATCTTGATGACATCCTACGGCCTGTTGTGGTGCCCTTTATTCAGCAACAGCCACGTGGACTTCTTTTCCAACATGACAATGCAAGGCCACACACAGCAAGATTGACACAGAACTTCCTTGCCAACGCCAACGTACAGGTTTTGCCATGGCCCGCATGTTCACCGGACACGTATGGGACCACCTCGATCGGCAAATCCGACGTCGCCGTGTGCCTCCAGTCAACGTCCAGGACTTGGAACGATGTCTCCTCGAGGAATGGCAACGCATCACTCCAAACGTCATCAGACGTTTGACGTCATCAGTCCGTAGGCGTGTTCTGGCATGTATTGATGCTCACGGTGGACATACCCGCTACTGACTTGACTTTGAGACGTGTGGTGTGACATTTCCCGTTGTTTCTGTGATCAGTGCTCTAACGAAATGTTCTTTTTTCGACCCCACCCATCTTTAAAGGCTTGTCATATTGGTTGTACAGATTTTATTGAAATGAAATTTTTGTACAGATGTTGTGAAAGGATTTCTCAAAAGCATAACACCAGTCCTAAACTTCTGCATTGTTTAGTTTTTCTTTTATGTCGTTGCAAACAGGTGGTATCGTTTCTTTTGGACACTAGTTTATAAATGGAAAACAAAATGATAATGTTAATGAAATTATGAAAAAGGTCCACTTAAACAGCTTCTAATTTTTCCAACGATTTGTTTCACATCAAGTGTTTGTGCAGAAGTGTGAAGGATTAGAGGAAGAAGATTATTTAATCATCTTGTCACACGACGTAAATACAAATAATACTACATATCACACCTACATGTATTAATGTACATTGTCTGGCCAACATGGCCTATGAGACACTTAAGTAGAAATATTGTCATTATGCAATTATACAAGTACTAAAGATCCGGGTTCGATCCCCGACATAGGTACAATGTGTGAAGCCCATTTCTGGTGTCCCCCGTCGTGATATTGCTGGAATATTGTTAAAAGCGGCGTAAAACAATACACACTCACTCACTCACTTATTGAATATCTTACCTCGTGTAGCTTAATTTGTAACATAATTTCAACAAGTGGTGAACTCCTTGATGTTACAGAACAGAACATTATTTAGAAAACAATAATAGTAACACTGTACTCACAAACAAACAGTTTTTATAGTTCTGTGATAATGATGACCATCATACTCCAGAGAGAATACTGAGTGCAGGCTGTCGATCCAGCTGATGTAGGCATTGGTCCTTGTTTTCGGCCTTTTACCAGCGCGGCTCTTTTACAGATGGCGTCTGTTGAGAATTTAAAGTCTGAAGCCATCTTATACCAGCGCTGTAGGGCCACATGTCGGGTGCATGTCATGCTCATGTGGGGATATTGAAAATATATGAAACTTCAACAAAAGAGAATGACCAAAATGTCTCCTAAACAGATTCCATACTCACCGATTTAACCAAAGTGAAAACTGTCTAATACGCTGATCACTTAATTAGGAATGTCAGACCTCGTTCTAAAATGAGAGACGTAATGGTTTTTGAACACCTCTTCAAAGCAGCATTAAATTCACATACAACTCCAACGGCGAGAACATATGGCGATTTCAACAATGAAATCAAAATTCTGGCATGCAAATTTTAACTGATCTTAAATACATGTAATGTTGAGCGGTAGTATTATCTTTTGTCAAATACTGCATCATTTGGCAGCAAAATTATTCGTAGTCCTCTCCTTCTTCAGATACCTTTACACAGACAACACAACTGTTGATGCTGACAACGTAACAGCTCTATTGTACGCCTCCAGAAAATATGCCATCACCACCTTAGAATCCCAATGTCTGGAGTTCCTGGAGAAACACCTCAACGTTGACAACGCCTGTGTGATTCTAGATGCTGCTCATCGTTTTGATCAAAGCCAGTTGTTTCAGAAGGCCTTGACCTTGATTAAAGATACAGGTGAGAGGTCACTACAGTCATCTGGTTTCCTGACACTGAGCCAAGTGTTGTTGCATCAGATTGTGGAGTCAGATGATTTGTTAGCCGAGGAGCACGTCATCTTTAGCGCCGTTAACTGCTGGGCAGAGGCAGAGTGCAGACGTCAGGGAAGGGAGGTAACTCCTGAGATCAAGCGAACAGTTCTTGGTGAGACTTTACTGAAAGTAAGATTTCCTCTTTTGAAGCAAAAGTTCCTGGCTAGGGACGTAAAAGCTAGCGGTCTCTTGACTGAACAGGAGCGTCTCACGATCTTTGAATATATTGGATGCCCTGACAATGATGTGAAACCCTTCAACACTAGTCAAAGAAAACAAAGAATTGCGCATTCTATAACAAGGTTTTCAACACAATTCCTATTAGACTGGTCAGTTGGTGGTGAAACGTGCGATTCTGTGTCAGTCAAAAGCAGCCGCAACCTGATGCTCTGTGGATACAGTCTGTATGGACCTTCCCGTGAGACTAAACCCGTTACCTACTCTGTCACCACCTACTTTGGTAGCGAGCAAGATGTTCTCCAGTGCAGGATTCAAGATATAACTGAGTACAGAGTCAACAGTCAAGTGTTTGATGTGGTGTTTGAGAAGCCTGTTGCTATGACAGCGGGAGTATGGTATACTCTGGCAGTGCGGATACAAGGCAGTGGGACGTGGCGAGGACAAAATGGAAAGAGAGAGATTTTATGTGCTGACGGTGTTAGTTTTACCTTCAGGAAGGCACAACACAGCACGAATAGCACTAACATCGACCAAGGGCAGATTCCATCTCTCCTCTACCAAGTTTCATGAATATTAACATCCAGGGGACAATTCCTTAAATATATTTTCTTTTACAAGTGTCATCAAAATAATCGTAATTTTGGTTCGCATTTTCGTTACCCCACTTACAACCTATTTCAAATTACATATTGGTCATGCAGAGGCTTACACCTCCCTTGCACCACGTCCTAAACCTGAATCAGACTGCAGTATTTGCGTTGCAATCTGATGACGTTTTGTTAGTAAAAAGTAATTCTGGTTACTGAGTGAATAACAATATAATGACGGTAATGAAATAATGTCACTTGAAAAGCTGCAAACTTTTCAACTTCAAAAATAACAATGTTTCAAATCGATTGTTGCTGCAGAAAAGTGAAAAGATTAGAAATCATTAAGTTATTTGCTTTTCCACATGTGATCGTAGAGGCCAAGCTGGCGTCACTGTTCACTTATAGTCGGGAGATATGACGGAACATATTTTTGCAAAGTATATTGAGAAAAAAACAAAAATGATTAGGTGGAACCGTATCCGTCCATTATATCCTATTTATATCCTATTTATATCAGTGATTAAAGTCATAGCACTTTGTACATAGGTCTTGGTTAGATGGTGTGCGTTCCATCAAATATGCTTGAATGGATATAGACCGAAGTAACACTTTGAAGAATAAATCAATAATATACATGTTATTAGCAGTAGTCTCCACAAAAATTCCCTCTCACACCCTGTGCATAACAGATGCTATTATATCTGAATAAAAGTGACATACTGTAAAAGCAGAGTCTACTAACGATTCCGACTCTTTCATGAGCATGCGTCCATGAATCACTGTCCAATAGTGTAGATACCAGGTGTTCGCGAAAAGGTGAGCGTATGTCGGTGCCACCTACATGCAAAGGCAAGTCAATTGTTCACCTAAAGAACATAGGACAATATGGTACATGTCAAAATAGGGAATTGCATCGGACATCATTCTTGAAACTGATGCGTCAAATTTGGAAATGTCTTCCTCATGTCTACTTTAAAACTTTGTGAAAGCCTTGAATGTTGTCACTCTGATCAAACAACATTTCTGGACACAAAGGGCTGAGGCTGCAGGATATTGCTCGACATAAAGGGAAAGTTGACTATTGGAGAGGAGAAGTCAACTCTCTTCTCATACAGTCTTGTGGGGGGTGTTTTGTCACTCTGAGTCTTTAAGCATATATCAAAATATGAAACAGATGAGATGGTCTCACTGGTCTCCTTTATTTCTAGTTCAGGTGGGTAAATCAGTGGAAGGGAATTGTTTATTGAACGATATCAGGTCATCGACATACCTGAAGCTCATGTTAAACTTCTTGGCTTGTTTGACTTCGAGCAGAAAGTCCGATTGATATGCTTAAAGATGCTGATCAGTAAGAAGGGGGGCACAAATGGTGCCCATGGGTATGCCTACTTTTTGCCTAAATGTCTTACCCCCAAATTTTATATAGATGTTATCAATGAGAAAGTCCAGCATTTCACATATTGTTTTTTTTCAGTTAACTTCAGATGGCATTCGAATTCATCTTTGACAAATTGACCTTAACCTCTGACGATAGATTAACTGTATCTATGGTCACGAGTGATTTGTAACAGAAGCCCTAGGGAACAAGGAATGACGTTATTTCTTAAGTCATATGGGATAGTGGAGTACAAAACGAATACTAGTATTAAGGAGTCATCACGTCACTATAATTTAATTCAAGCAAAGAAGTAGAGTGGAGGCCATACAAGCTGGTGTTGGATCGGAAAGTCAAATTTAAAAAAAAACAAGTAGAACCGTAACATCGACTTACGTCACGCGACCGCGGCATCGAATACCTAGAATCACAAAAACAAGATTTTTTGGTTTGTTGTTTAACGCCGCATTCAGCAATACTCCAGCTGTATGAAAGGTATTGTCCTCATCGAGCCTTATACACGTAATGAAAAGTATTGTCTTCATCTCGCCTTACACACATTTGTTTGTTGTTTAACACCGCTCTCGGCAATATCTCAAATATATGACGGCGGTCTGTAAATAATCGAGTCTGGACCAGACAATCCAGTGATTGACATCATGATCATCGATCCACACAATTAGGATACGATGACATGCATCAACCAAGTCAGCGAGCCTGACCACCGGTTCCAGTTAGTCGCCTCTTACAACAAGCATGGGTTGCTGAAGACCTATCCTTGCCCCGATCTTCACGGATCCCTATACACGTAATGAAAAGCAGGGTCCTCATCTCGCCTTATGGCAGTCTCTACAAAACATTCCACATCATACTTGAAATCGCTAACTAACCACACAAAATCAACGAACGTTAATCAAATCATAATGAAAGACGCAGGGTCAGGTTTACTATCATAAATGGTAATACATTGGCTCACGGATTTGACTCGATTTACCCTTTGATATAAACGACTATCAGTACATATGCTTATGTTTCCCAACAGTTAATGAGGTGACACTGACTTCCAGCCCATGTTGTTGAACACACGGAATCACAAAATTGACTTTCTGGCTTCTATCCTCTGTAAGTGGATCATGGCAACAGCTGGTGAGTACTCCATGTTTGATATTATTCTCCCGCTAAGGCCACATTTAGCAAGTACTGAACAGTTGGAAATGACGACAGAGACACGATACATTTTCCAAAATTAGACATGTTAGTCATATTAGTCGCGACACACAATAAACTTACACTCACCATTCATCTTGTACACCTGAACCGAAAGTAGATCACGTGATCCACACGCGGAAGCTTACATTGTCAGCGGTAACACAGTAAACAGTTCGGTTCGTGTCTGTGTTCCAGATATCGGTAAGTAAACGAACACGTCGGTAGGAAGTAGAGGATCAATTATATCATCATAGTACTGGGTTTAGCCGTGTGTTAGATATTGTTGATTTAATGTACAATATTCATAGGCCGCTCGTGTGTTCAGTCTGACCTATTATCGGCTTATGCATGTCCTGCTGTCGTTGTCAATGTTATCGTATAGTTATACAATTACTGTGCACCGCACGCCGATTTGACACATTCCTAATATTTCATTCCTTACTCACAATTGTTATAACACTTATTTAGGTCCAATTTATTGGATATATATGCAGTAAACAACCTATTTAAAGTTGCATCGATCTTGACAATTGTGCATGCTGGAGTTACCTCCCTTCCACCCTGTCTCACGCCCGAAATTACCTGCGGTATTTGGGAAAGGGTATGTTTCGTCAGTGTTTTGTAATTTTGAATTAAAATGGATAACAAAATAATGATGTTAATGAAATAATTTCACTTGGGCAGCTGTTCACTTTCCTACTAAAACAATGAGATGTTTCACATGATATGTTTCTTCAGAAATGTGAGATTAGAAATCACTTATGCCAAGTTAAGTGATTCAGCGTATGAACCTGGCCAACCTGGTGTCACTATTTACACAAGACTGAAAGAATATGACAAACATATTTGTTACAAATATATTGAGAAGCAACATAAAAAATCAGGTGCAATTAAAATCAGTTTACATATAGTTCACGCCTGATGGATTGTGTTCCAAGAAATAAGCTCGAATATTTATACATGTAGGTCGAAGTATCACTTTAAAAAAAGAAAGAAAGAATATACTTGTTCATGTAATTAATAATAGTGTCCTCATCTCGTAGCCCTAATACCGTAGCCTCTACAAAACAAGTGCTAAGTGTATGGTGAATATGGTAAAATTATATTGTTTACATAAGCACAGGATTAAGTTCTAAGGCATTGGGTACAATTATTATATACCTTCTTATAGATATCCAAGAAAATGTTATGAAATGATGTCATTGTATGATAGTTTTGGAAGCCTAAATTGGGTCGCATCTGTTAAGAAAACTACATTTGAACTTGGTTCAATGATTACAAATCAATGTAAAATGTGATGTAATAATAACAAATCAGTGTAAAATGTAATCTAATGATTACAAATCAATGTATTACTGAAGAACACCTTTTGACAACTCTTTTGCAAAAGATAGAATATCTTTTTTTCTCGAAAAAGATGCTCACTGCCTAATCTTAACTTTGAACAGGGAACATAGACACGAATGTTAAAAGAATACAGAGTTTGTAAAATATGCAATAAGCAGGAAGTACGAGATGAGTATGATCTTTTCGTTGTGTGTCCAGTATATGATCATTTGCGTATTGAATATTTATCTCCTTATATGTACCAACCACCAAATATTGTCAAGTTTATTTGCTTCCGAAATGGCAACACGTAAAATGTGACATCATATGTATTTCATGCAATGAATTATAGAAAATGCACATCAAAGGATTAGTTGATAATATGTATATTACACTACCTATGCAATCTGTACTATGGGCACGTAGCCTTTCAACATATGTGTAAATAAAGGTTGATTGATTGAAGAATTGCAATCATATTTTAGAAACGAACATTTAGGAGATCACTTCAATGCATTTTACTTCAAAGGAAGGGGTTAGCTTACAAAGTAGTTTACTCCTAACGTGAAGGACATACTTGCCTGTCTTTGCAAAAGAATTACCCTTCCTCCAAATCACTTGTACATCCAGAATGGCCTCTGGTGGAACTATATAGACATGTATGAGCTTTCTTTGGGTAACTGTACCTGAATCTGAAGCCTATTTGATCAGACTGATACGCCAATGCCTTTCATGTATCATGCCAACTTTCAGTCAACCGGTCAGGTGTGAAGTCTGATCTATTACAGGCTCAAGTGATGTCCTGATGTTATTGTCCTAGTTATATTTATACAATTAGTGTGCCGGACACACCTATTTTAGACCACCCTTCAATTCCATTCCGTACCCACGAATGTATGAAACTTATTTGTGTCAAATTGGTTTGATATGAATACAGTAAACAACATGTTTGAAGTGCCTCTGTCTGGAATGTTGAAATTGTTGGAGTTACCTCCCTTACACCACCAACACCCGAAAAAGCCTGCGGTATTGGAAGGTTTGATGATGAAAATTAGGTAACCAAAGCACCCCAAAGATTCAGTCGGTAAGGGCGACCTTTGTCAACCGAATTATGACGTAAATGGGTTGACATGAGCTTACACTGGTCAACCAAAGTCAACTTGGGTTATACCTTGGTTCACCCCCGTCGGCCAGGGTTTTGAAAGGAACGCACCGTTTAGTCCTGATGGCGTCTTGTCATTGGCACGGCACTCTCCAAGTGATGCCATCTGTAAAGATTTTGGTTTGGTTTGTTGTTTAACGCCGCACTCAGCAATACTCCAGCTATATAACGGGGGTTTGTAAATAATCGAGTCTGGGCCAGACAATCCAGTGATTGACATCATGAGCATCGATCCACGCAATTGGGATCGATGACATGCATCAAACCAAGGCAGCGAGCCTGACCACCCGATCCCGTTAGTCGCTTTTTACGACAAGCATAGTCGCCTTTTACGGCAAACATGGGTTTTGCTGAAGACCTATTCCGGATCTTCACAGATCCATCTATAAAGCAAATTGGTTTGATTTAATGATTCAATCATAAATACAGAGATTTTAATTATTATAATTAACTAGATATTGAGTGTATATATGTCAGTGAAATGTAACTTTCGATTGGTGATATAAATACTTCAAAAATAAAGAGGGCCTGGTGGCGTCTTGTCAGTGCCGGGGCGCGGCTCCCTGGTTCGCAGTCTCCAAGTGACGTTATCGTCAAAGAAATGTAGTTTAATTTAATGATTCAATCATGAATAAAGAGATTTTAATGAATATAATTAACTAGATATTGAGTGTATATATGTCAGTGAAATGTAACTTTCGATTGTTGATATAAATACTTCAAAAATAAAGAGGGCCTGATTGCGTCTTGTCAGTGCCGGGGCACGGTACTCTGGTTAGCAGTCTCCAAGTGATGTTATCGTCAAAGAAATGTAGTTTAATTTAATGATTAAATCATGAATTAAGAGATTTTAATGAATATAATTAACTAGGTATTGATTGTATATATGTCAGTGCAAATGTAACTTTCGATTGTTGATATAAATACTTCAAAAATAAAGAGGGCATGATTGCGTCTTGTCAGTGCCGGGGCACGATACTCTGGTTAGCAGTTTCCAAGTGACGTTATCATCAAAGAAGTTTAATTTAATGATTAAATCATGAATTAAGAGATTTTAATGAATATAATTAACTAGGTATTGATTGTATATATGTCAGTGCAAATGTAACTTTCGATTGTTGATATAAATTCCTTAAAAAATAAAGAGGGCCTGATTGCGTCTTGTCAGTGCCGGGGCACGGTACTCTGGTTCGCAGTCTCCAAGTGACGTTATCGTCAAAGAAATGTAGTTTAATTTAATGATTAAATCATGAATTAAGAGATTTTAATGAATATAATTAACTAGGTATTGATTGTATATATGTCAGTGCAAATGTAACTTTCGATTGTTGATATAAATACTTCAAAAATAAAGAGGGCCTGATGGCGCCTAGTCAGTGCCGGGGCACGGTACTCTGGTTCGCAGTCTCCAAGTGATGTTATCGTCAAAGAAATGCAGTTTAATTTAATGATTAAATCATGAATTAAGAGATTTTAATGAATATAATTAACTAGATATTGATTGTATATATGTCAGTGCAAATGTAACTTTCGATTGTTGATATAAATACTTCAAAAATAAAGAGGGCCTGATTGCGTCTTGTCAGTGCCGGGGCACGATACTCTGGTTAGCAGTCTCCAAGTGATGTTATCGTCAAAGAAATGTAGTTTAATTTAATGATTAAATCATGAATTAAGAGATTTTAATGAATATAATTAACTAGGTATTGATTGTATATATGTCAGTGCAAATGTAACTTTCGATTGTTGATATAAATTCCTTAAAAAATAAAGAGGGCCTGATGGCGTCTTGTCAGTGCGGGGCACGGTACTCTGGTTCGCAGTCTCCAAGTGATGTTATCGTCAAAGAAATGTAGTTTAATTTAATGATTATATCATGAATTAAGAGATTTTAATGAATATAATTAACTAGGTATTGATTGTATATATGTCAGTGCAAATATAACTTTCAATTGTTGATAGAAATACTTTAGAATTAATAATGCAACTTTGATGATGATTTTGCACCTCGTTTGGTGTTTTATGCGTTATTTTGAACCTTTGCATGCATTCAGTAGACGAAGATACGATGACAGCTTTGCCATGAAATGAAGCACTTGTTATGTTCTCAGAAGCTGTGTGTTTTAGCACAGGGTTTAGGGTTTTCCGTCTCCTGGCAGCCATTATTACATCTTAGGTTGTATTTTATACGTTCTGAGTCGGATATCCTTGATGGACAGGTTGACTCCAATTTTCATTACGAACACACCTGGTACATTCTAATTGTGTATAATAAATGGATAACAATATAAATAAATAATGTTAATGAAATTATGAAAAAGGTCCAGTTTAACAGCTTCCCACTTCCCAACGAATTGTTTCACATCAAGTGTTTGTGCAGAAGTGTGAAAAGATTAGAAGAAGAAGAATATTTAATCATCTTGTCACACGATGTAAACACAAATACTACTACATATCACACCTACATGTATTAATGTACGTTGTCTCGTCAACATGGCCTATGTTTATTGTCATTATACAAGTATGTAAGTGCTAAAGAGACATGATAATAAAACATTGTATAGTTAGGGGGAAATTCAGTTTGCGGGTGAATTGTCTACGGCTATAGATTATAGTAACATCAGGGGCGAGGCCAAACATGAGCAGGTCATTCTACATTATAAAGATAGTCTGGTCAGTATAAGACATGCTAGAACATATCGGACCAAGTAGAGAGGCATGCACCTACAAAGAAAATATTTCGTAAGTGTAGAATACCCATGTAGGTAGGAGATTTACTTCATACTCATAACGACTAGGCTACCCGACCTCCCCTGTAAGTTTGGAGGTATGTGTTCATTACTTATTGAATAGGACGGTCGGATAGCCTAGTGGTCAACGCGTTCGCTCGTCACGCCGAAAACCCGGCTAGATTCCCGACAAGGGTACAATGTGTGAAGCCTATTTCTGGTGTCCCCGCCGTGATATTGCTGGAATATTCCTAAAAGCGGCGTAAAACAATACACACTCACTCACTCACTCACTCACCCACTTATTGAATATCTTACCTCGTGTAGCTTATTTTGAAACATAACTTCAGCGACAACTGGCGAACTCCTCGATGTCTTCAGTGAGCCCATTCGTGACCAACTCGTGTTATACCGGGACAAGCCGAATAGCGACTCGTGCCCATCTCATAGCCCTTTTGTACGACCGGGTTCCGTCTTAGCGCAAACGGGCATACCTAAAACAATTGTCAACTCGTTGTTTAAAGGTTCACATATATTTCCCCATATATTTTATAGATTTCAAATGCAATTTAAAGCACATCAGGACATACGAAATTATAAAGTATGATTGAACACCTTTAACTGTCTTGGGTATATTTTAGAGGCGAGACACATGTAAAATCAAGAATTATTGCTGAGGGATTCGGTGACGAAGAACTTGAAATCATACGCGCATTCGGATTGGTTTGACGTATTTTCGCACATAACATTCATCGATAGGGGGACGAGTCTTCTTGCAGGTTAGACGGGTGACCCATGCCAGTCGTCTAAGGCGCCGCGATTCGTTGTGCAGAGTTGCGTCCCTTGGGCACGCCAGAAACCTATGATTGTGGGTTCGAATCCCGGTTCGCCCCGATTATGTTTCTAGGTTTGTCAGCACCATACCCGTGCTCGTGGGTTTCACCGAAGTGGTAAACGTCTGAGACCTGCATCACTTCGGGCTTTCCTCCCACATTAAGCTGACACGCCGTGATATAACTGGAATAATGATAAAAGCGGCGTTAAACCCAACTCACTCACTCAGTCACTCTTGCAGGTTACGGAAAGGAGCGAGTGGTGACGAATGCAGTGAGCTTTGAAGCGTCTATCTTCATTACGTCATAAAGCGCATGGTAACGTATTGTTAAAGAACTCGAAAAGAGTTGAGGCTCAAAATCATCTTACGTGGGGGTACATGCATGAGCTTTCGTTTGGTAGCTGTACCTGAATCTGAAAACTATTTGTTCAATGTCTTTCATATGTCATCCCAACTTTCAGATAAAATGGCGGCTGTGAACGTACAACAAGCTGAAAGTACGTCAGGGTTTGTTGACAACTGGCAAGCGGGGAAGACCCTTGCTGAATGCAATCTACGCATGTTCGATGCGGAAGATCTTTGTGACGTCACATTTCGTGTTGGAAGTACAGGCCATGTGATCAAGGCCCATCGCTACGTGCTCATCAGCAGAAGTTGTGTGTTCCACGCCATGTTTACTGGCCCCCTGGCGGAGACGTCGGAAGTCAGTGTTCCTGAAATAGAGCCTCAGGTGTTGAGAAAGTTTCTCTTGTAAGCATTAATCATTACAGTATTACAGAACAGAATGAGAGACGTAATGATTATTGAAAACCTCTTCAAGCAGCATTAAATTCACATACAACTCCAACGGCGAGATCATATGTAAACAATGAAATCAAATATTCTGGCATGCAAATTTTAACTGATCTTAAATACATTTAATGTTGAACGGTAGTATTATCTTTTTTCAAATACTGCATCATTTGGCAGCAAAATTTTTCGTACTTCTCTCCTTCTTCAGATACCTTTACACAGACAACACAACTGTTGATGCTGACAACGTAACAGCTCTACTGTACGCCTCCAGAAAATATGCCATCACCGCCTTAGAATCACAATGTCTGGAGTTCCTGGAGAAACACCTCAACGTTGACAACGCCTGTGTGATTCTAGATGCTGCTCATCGTTTTGATCAAAGCCAGTTGTTTCAGAAGGCCTTGACCTTGATTAAAGATACAGGTGAGAGGTCACTACAGTCATCTGGTTTCCTGACACTGAGACAAGTGTTGTTGCATCAGATTGTGGAGTCAGATGATCTGGCCGCCGAGGAGCACGTCATCTTTAGCGCCGTTAACTGCTGGGCAGAGGCAGAGTGCAGACGTCAGGGAAGGGAGGTAACTCCTGAGATCAAGCGAACAGTTCTTGGAGAAACTTTACTGAAAGTTAGATTTCCTCTTTTAAAGCTAACGTTCCTGGCTAGGGACGTTAAAGCCAGTGGTCTCTTGACTGAACAGGAGCGTCTCACGATCCTTGAATATATTGGATGCCCTGACAATGATGTGAAACCCTTCAACACTAAGCAAAGACAACAAAGAACCCCGCATTCCATAACAAGGTTTTCATCACAGAGTAATAGAGGCTGGAATGTTGGTTTTTTTAGATATGATGCCATTTCCTTCCAAAGCAGCCGAAACCTGATGCTCTGTGGATACAGCCTGTATGGGCCTTCCCGTGAGACTAAACCCGCTACCTGCTTTGTCACCACCTACTTTGGGAACGAGGAAGATGTTTTCCAGTGCAAGATTCAAGATAGAACTGAGTACAAAGTCAACAGTCAAGTGTTTGATGTTGTGTTTGAGAAGTCTGTTGGTATGACAGCGGGGGTGTGGTATACTCTGGCAGTGTATATACGAGGCAGTGATACGTGGGAAGGAGAACATGGACAGAAAAAGGTATGTGCTGACGGGGTTCGTTTTACCTTCAGGAACTCACAACACAGCTCGAATAACACTAGCGTCGACCAAGGGCAGATTCCATCTCTCCTCTACCAAGTTGCATGAACATTAACATCCAAAGGACAATTCCTTATATATATATATATATTTTTTTATGACACTGGTAAAAGAATATATATATATATATATATATATATATATATATATGTATATATATATATATATATATATATATATGTATATATTCTTTTACCAGTGTCATAAAAAAAATCGTAATTTTCGTTTCCTCACTTACAACATATTTCAAATTCCTTCACTCTAGCATATTGAACATGTAGAGGCTTACACCTCCCTTACACCACATCCCAAACTGCAGTATTTGTGTCGCGATCTGATGACGTTTTGTCAGTAAATAGTAATTCTGGATACTGAGTGAATAACAATATAATGACGGTAATGAAATAATGTCACTTCAGAAGCCATTCGTGACCAACTCGTGTTATTCCGGGACAAGCCGAATAGCGACTCGTGCCCATCTCATGGCCATTTTAGCGACCGGTTCCGTTTTATCACAAACGAGCATACCTAAAACGATTGTCAACTCGTTGCGTAATGGTTCACACATTTCCCCATACATTATATATATTTCAGATGCAACTTAAAGCACATCGGGACGTGCGGTATTATGCAGTATGATTGAACATATTTCACTGTGTCTTGGGTTTATTTTTAGATGCGCGACATGTGTAAACATTATTTCTGAGGTATGCTTTGACGACGAACTTGAAATCATAGGCGCATTCTGATTGGTTTGTCGTATTTTTGCACATAACATTCATCGATAGGGGGGACGAGTCTTCTTGCAGGTAACGGACGAATGTTGACAAGCTGCACACTTTCCAACTTAAAAAATAACAATGTTTCACATCAGTTGTTTCTGCAGCAAAGTGAAAAGATTAGAAATCTTCAAGTTATTTGCTTTTCCACATGTGATCGTATAGGCCAAGCTGGCGTCACTGATTACTTATAGTCGGGAGATATGATGGAACATATTTGTGCAAAGTACATTGAGAAGAAACATTAAGAATTAAGTGGAACCGTATACGTACATTATATCCTATTTATATCCTATTATGTCGGTGATTAAAGTCATAGCACTTTGTACATAGGTCATAGTTAGATGGTGTGCGTTCCATCAAATATGCTTGAATGCATATAGGCCGAAGTAACACTAAGTCTTTAAAAATAAATCAATAATATACATGTAATTAGCAGTTGTCTCCACAAAACATTCCCTCCCACACATTGTGTCATCATAACAGTTGTTATTATATCTGAATAAAAGTGACATAGTGCAAAAGCAGGGTCGATTTACGATTCCGACTCTTTCATGAGCACGCGGTTATGAATCACTATCAAACAGTGTTGATACCAGGTGTTCGCGAATGGTGAGCGTATGTCGGTGCCACCCAGATGCAAAGGCAAGTCAATTGTTCACCTAAAGAACATAGGACAATATGGTACATGTCAAAATAGGGAATTGCATCGGACATCATTCTTGTAACTAATGCGTCAAATTTGGAAATGTCTTCCTCATGTCTACTTTAAAACTTTTTGAAAGCCTTGAATGTTGTCACTCTGATCAAACAACTTTTCTAGACACAAAGGGCTGAGGCTGCAGGGTATTGCTCGACATAAAGGGAAAGTTGACTATTGGAAAGTAGAAGTCAACTCTCGTCCCATACAGTCTTGTGGGGGGTGTTTTGTCACTGTGAGTCTTTAAGCATAGATCTAAATATGAAACAGATGAGGCGGCCTCACTGGTCTCCTTTATTTCTAGCAAAGGTGGGTAAATCAGTGGAAGGGAATTGGTTATTGAACGATATCAGGTCATCGACATACCTGAGTCTCAAGTTAAACTTCTTGGCTAAATTACCTTTTTTGACTTTACCAATCCGAGCAGAAAGTCCGATTCATATGTATAAAGATGCCTATCAGCAAGAAGGGGATCACAAAGGGTGCCCATGGGTATGCCTACTTTTTGCCTAAATGTCTACCCCCAAATTTTATATAGATGTTATCAATGAGGAAGTCCAGCATTTCACTTATTGTTTTGTTTTCAGTTAACTTCAGATGGCATTCGCTTTCATCTTTGACAAATTGACCTGAACCTCTGACGATAGATATATGTAACGAATGATTTATAACAGAAGCCCCAGGGATCAAGGAATGAAGTCATATGGGATATTCGAGTACAAAACGAATACTAGTATTAAGGAGTAATCATGTCACTATAATTTAATTCAAGCAAAGAAGTAGAGTGGAGGTCATAGGAGCTGGTTTTGGATCGGAAAGTCAAATTTAGAAAAAACAGTAGAACCCTGACATCGAATGGTTAGAATCACTGAAACAAGATTTTAATTTTTTTTGGTTTAACGCCGCATCCAGCAATACTCCAGCTGTATGAAAGGTAATGTCCTCATCTAGCCTTATACACGTAATGAATAGTACTGTCTTCATCTCACCTTATACACGTTTGTTTCTTGTTTAACGCCCTCTCGGCAATATTCCAGCTATGTGACGGCGGTCTGTAAATAATCGAGTCTGGACCAGACAATCCAGTGATTGACACCATGAGCATCGATCCTCACAATTAGGATACGATGACATGCATCAACCAATGCAGCGAGCCTGACCACCCGATCCCGTTAGTCGCCTCTTACGACATGCATGGGTTGCTGAAGACTTATTCTACCCCTTATCTTCACGGATCCCTATACACGTAATGAATAGTAGTGTCCTCGTCTCGCCTTATCGCAGTCTCTACAAACCATTCCACATCATACTTGAAATGACTAACTAACCACACAAAATCAATGAAAATTAAACCATCCTACCCTACATGTGACTATAAATCTTAACTCACTCACTCATACTCCTATCCTACGACAAATGTTAAATGCACGTGTACAGATAACACTCATACAATCAGTACGGGGTGGCCAGGCTTCGTACCATGATGGTTTTATTGCTGAAGTTGTTGTGAAAATAAGAACCGCGCTCCATGTTTGATTTTGTTCTCCCGCTAAGGCCGCATTTTGCAAGTACTGAACTATGGGAACGGACGTTGGCCCATAAGTACGGTGGCACATAAGGGACATGGAGTCTGTTTTTCAATGTTTTAATATTTCACTTACTGTTATCGTAATCTTTTGCAAATTAACACGATTTGTCATACAAATATGTGATAAATCATGTATAAAGAAGATATTGAATCGCTGAACAGTGAAGCGAAAATGTCAAAAACTAAAAGGAAAATATAGAAAACTATTTCCACCGCGGTGATAGTATTCCCACCGTGGTGATACTATTTCCACCGCAGTGATGATATTTCCACCGCGGTGGAAATAGTTTTCTGTATTTCCATCTTCTTTATACATGATTTATCAATTATTTGTATGACAAATCGTGTTAATTTGCAAAAGGTTACGATAACAGTATGTGAAATATCAAAATATTCGCTTATGAGCCACCGTACATATTCGTTTTTGTTTTTGTTTTTGACATTTTTATTTTAGTTTTTCACCTTTTCGTTTTTCTTTTTGACATTTCCATTTTAGTTTTTGACATTTTCGCTTCACATATCACCGATTCAATAGCTACTTAAAAGCATATTTTCCATGTTTTCGTTTGTATATATACATGGCAAAAGGTTACGATAAAAGTAAGTGAAATATCAAATAATTGAAAAACAGATTCCATGTCCCTTATGGGCCACCGTAGGAACGATACATTTTCCAAAATTAGACACATTAGTCATATTACACATAATTATTATTAGACACAATAAACTTTCCACTCACCATTCACCTGTAGACCTGAACCGAAAGTAGATCACGTGACCCACACACAGACGTGTACATTCTCAGCGGTAACTCAGTAAACAGTTCGGTTCGTGTCTGTTTTCCAGAAATTGGTAAGTAAACGAACATGTGGGTAGGAAGTAGAGGATCAATTATTAAATCATAGTACTGGGTTTAGCCGTGTGTTAGGTATTGTTGATTTAAGGTACAATATTCATAAACTGCTCGTGTGTTCCGTCTGACCTATTATCGGCTTATGTGATGTCCTGCTGTCGTTGTCACTGTTATCGTATAGTTATACAATTACTGTGCACCGCACGCCGATTTGAGACATTCCTAATATTTCTTTCCTTACTCACAATTGTTATAACACTTATTTTAGGTCAAATTGATTGGATTTAATGCAGTAAACAACCTATTTAAAGTTCCATCGATCTTGACAATTGTGCATGCTGGAGTTACCTCCCTTACACCCTGTCTCACGCCCGAACTTACCTGCGGTATGGGGGATACGGTATATTGATGTTTCGTCAGTGTTTTGTAATCCTGAATTAAAATGGATAACAAAATAATGATGTTAATGCAATAATTTCACTTGGGCAGCTGTTCACTTTCCAACTAAAACAATGAGATGTTTCACATGATGTGTTTCTTCAGAAATGTGAGATTAGAAATCACGTATGCCAAGTTAAGTGATTCAGCATATGTGAATGATGTAGGCCAACCTGGCGTCACTGTTTACACAAGACTGAAAGAATATGACAAACATATTTTTATAAATATAAAGAGAAGCAACATAAAAAAATCAGCTGCAATTAAAATCGGTGATAAAAATTATTACAGTTTACATTGAGTTCACGCTTGATGGATTGTGTTCAAACAAATAAGCTTGAATATTTATACATGTAGGTCAAAGTAACACTTTCAAAAAATAAATAAATAATATACTTGTACATGTTATTAATAATAGTGTCCTCACCTCGTAGCTTCAATACCGTAGCCTCTACAAAACATACCTTCAACATCTGTTAAGTGTATGGTGAATGTGGTAAAGTTACATTGTTTACATATGCACAGGATTAAGTTCCAAGGCATTGGGTAAAATTATTTTATACCTTCTTATAGATATCCAAGAAAATGTTATGAAATGATGTCATTGTATGATAGCTCTGGAAGCCTAAATTGGGTCGCATCTGTTAAGAAAACTATTTTTGAACTTGGTAAAATTTAATGTAATGATTACAAATCAATGTATAACTGAAGAATACCTTTTGACACCTCTTTTGCCAAAAATAGAATGTCTTTTTTCTCCAATAAGATGCTCACCGCCTAATCTTAACTTTGAACAGGGAACATACACACAAATGTTAAAAGAATACAGAGTTCTTAAAATATCCAATAAGCAGGAAGTACGAGATGAGTATGATCTTTTCGTTGTGTGTCAAGTAATATGTATATGTGATCATTTGCGTATTGAATATTTATCTCCTTATATGTACAAACCACCAAATATTGTCAAGTTTATTTGCTTCCGAAATGGCAACACGTAAAATGTGACATCATATGTATTTCATGCAATGAATTATAGAAAATGCATATCAAAGGATTAGTTGATCATATGTTTATTACACTACCAATGCAATATGTACAATGGGCATGTAGCCTTTCAGCATATTTGTAAATAAAGGTTGTTTGATTGAAAAATTGCAATCATATCTGAGAAACGAACATTTAGGAGTCACCACTTCAATGTATTCTACTTCAAAGGAAGGGGTTACCTTACAAAGTAATTTACTCCTAATGTGGAGGCAAACTTGCCTGTCTTTGAAAAAAATTACCCTTCCTCCAAATCACTTGTACATCCAGAATGGCCTCTGTTGGAACTATATAGACATGTATGTGCTTTCTTTGGCTAACTGTACCTGAATCTGAAACCTATTTGATCAGACTGATACGCCACTGCCTTTCATATATCATGCCAACTTTCAGATAAAAAAATGCGACTATTAACGTACATCAGGTTGCAAGAGCTAATTGATCCAATAACAGTCTCGGTGGGGTAGACTATTTGTGAAAAATCAAGATATCCAAGTGCTAATTGATCCAATAACACTCTCGGTGGGGTAGGCTTGTTGTTAAAAATCAAGATATCCAAGTGCTATTTGATCCATTAACAGTATCGGCGGGGTAGCCTAGTTGTTAAAAGTCAAGATATCCAAGTGCTAATTGATTTAATAACATTCTCGTTGACTCTGTAATCAGTTCGGTTTGTGTCTGTCTTCCAGATATTAGTGAGTAAACGAACATGTGGGTAGAAAGTAGAGCAGCCTTTGTACCAACATAGTACTGGGTTCAGCCTTGTGTCACAGATACTGTTGTTGATATGAGGAACAAGACTCATAAACCGGCCAGGTGTGAAGTCTGATCTGTTATAGGCTCATGTGATGTCCTGTTGTTATTGTCCCAGTTATATTTATACAATTAGTGTGCCGGACACACCTATTTTAGACCACCCTTCAATTCCATTCCGTACCCACGGTTGTATGAAACTTATGTGCGTCAAATTGGTTTGATATGAATACAGTAAACAACATGTTCAAAGTGCCTCTGTCTGGAATGTTGAAATTGTTGGAGTTACCTCCCTTACACCACCAACACCCGAACAAGCCTGCGGTATTTGAAGGTGCGTTCGATTATGAAAATTTGCTAACCAAAGTACCCCAAGGATTCAGTCGGTAAGGGAGACCTTGGTCAACGGTATTATGACGTAAATGAGTTGACATGAGCTAACATTGGTCAACCAAGGTCAACTTGGGTTATACCTTGGTTCATCCCCCCGTCGGCCTGGGTTTTGAAAGGAACGCACCGTTTAGTCCTGATGGCGTCTTGTCCGTGTTTGGGGCGTCTGTAAAGAGTTTGGTTTAGTTTGGTTTGTTGTTTAACGCCGCACTCAGCAATATTCCAGCTATATGACGGCGGTCGGTAAATAATCGAGTCTGGGCCAGACAATCCAGTGATTAACATCATGAGCATCGATCCACGCAATTGGGATAGGTGACATGCATCAACAAAGACAGCGAGCCTGACCATCCGATCCCATTAGTCACCTTTTACGACAAGCATAGTCGCCTTTCACGGCAAGCATGGGTTGCTGAAGACCTATTTTATCCCGAATCTTCAAGGGTCCACCTATAAAGAAAATTTGTTTAATTTATTGATTCAATCATGAATATAGTGATTTTAATGAATATAACTAACTAGGTATTGATTATTATATATGTCAGTGAAATGTAACTTTCGATTGTTGATATAAATACTTAAAAAATAAATAGGGCCTGATTGCGCCTTGTCAGTGCCTGGGGCACGGTTCTCTGGTTTGCAGTCTCCAAGTGACGTTATCGTCAAAGAAATGTAGTTTAATTTAATAATTCAATCATGAATAAAGAGATTTTAATGAATATAATTAACTAGATATTGATTATATACATGTATATGTCAGTGAAATCTAACTTTCGATTGTTGATATAAATACTTCAAAAATAAATAGGGCCTGATTGCGTCTTGTCAGTGCCTGGGGCACGGTTCTCTGGTCCGCAGTCTCCAAGTGACGTTATCGTCAAAGAAATGTAGTTTAATTTAAAGATTCAATCATGAATATAGAGATTTTAATGAATATAATTAACTGGATATTGATTGTATATATGTCAGTGCAAATGTAACTTTCGATTCACATTCAATAGACAAAGATACGATGACAGCTTTGCCACGAAATGAAACACTTGTTAACTTCTCAGAAACTGTGTATTTTAGCAAAGGGTTTAGGGTTTCTCCGTCTCCTGGCAGCCATTATTACATCTAAGGTTGTATTTTATACGTTCTGAGTCGGATATCCTTTATTGACACTGGTTAACTCAGTTTGACTAAAAATTTCAAAATCGAACATACCTAGTACATTCTAATTGTGTAATAAACTAGTGTCCAAAAGAAACGATACCAATTTACTTTCAAAATTGTTTTTTACTAAGTGAATTGTCAAGTATGAAAACATGCCAATTCGTATTGCACATCCCAAACACAGCATAGTCGATAAAAAATACCGGGAACACGTGATCACTTCCGGGAAAAAACGTAAATTTCGTGAAAGTGACATTTCCCTCTCTAGTATGTTCTGCACGTGCAGAAAAACTGTATAAAACGGCTGATCAGACACGTTGATATCACAGCAACAAAAAGAACACAAGATATGCCACGTTTGACAGCCATCGAGAGAGAGAGAGCCGTTGGAATGGTCCAACAAGGCGCGTCACACGTCAACGTCGCCAGAAGGTTGGGCTGCGCACGCATCACTATCACCAGGTTGATGCAGCGGTTACGTCAGACAGGTCAGACGTCAGACAGGCCCAGGAGTGGAAGACCACGAGTAACCACGCCCCGTGAAGATCGTTACATCCGAGTATTACACCTGAGGAACCGCACCGTAACAGCGACGTCCACGGCGGCTACAGCACTGGGACACAGGATCAGTCGACAGACCGTCTACAGGAGACTACGGCAGTATGGTATCCGGCCACGTCATCCCTACCGCGGACCGCTCCTGACGCCTCGACACCGGAACAACAGACTGATCTGGGCCAGGCGAGTTCGACGTTGGCAACGGCGGGACTGGGCACGTGTTATGTTCTCTGATGAGAGCAGATTCCTCATCTTCAGAAACGATGGACGGCAGCTTGTATACCGACGATTTGGTGAACGTTTGGCGCCTAACTGTATCCAACAGGTCCGGCCGTTTGGAGGTGGAGGGTTAATGGTTTGGGGTGGCATTTGTGGTGACGTCAAAACGATGCTTGTCGTAATTCGTGGAAACCTGAATGCACAGCGTTATCTTGATGACATCCTACGGCCTGTTGTGGTGCCCTTTATTCAGCAACAGCCACGTGGACTTCTTTTCCAACATGACAATGCAAGGCCACACACAGCAAGATTGACACAGAACTTCCTTGCCAACGCCAACGTACAGGTTTTGCCATGGCCCGCATGTTCACCGGACATGAATCCCATCGAGCACGTATGGGACCACCTCGATCGGCAAATCCGACGTCGCCGTGTGCCTCCAGTCAACGTCCAGGACTTGGAACGATGTCTCCTCGAGGAATGGCAACGCATCACTCCAAACGTCATCAGACGTTTGACGTCATCAGTCCGTAGGCGTGTTCTGGCATGTATTGATGCTCACGGTGGACATACCCGCTACTGACTTGACTTTGAGACGTGTGGTGTGACATTTCCCGTTGTTTCTGTGATCAGTGCTCTAACGAAATGTTCTTTTTTCGACCCCACCCATCTTTAAAGGCTTGTCATATTGGTTGTACAGATTTTATTGAAATGAAATTTTTGTACAGATGTTGTGAAAGGATTTCTCAAAAGCATAACACCAATCCTAAACTTCTGCATTGTTTAGTTTTTCTTTTATGTCGTTGCAAACAGGTGGTATCGTTTCTTTTGGACACTAGTTTATAAATGGAAAACAAAATGATAATGTTAATGAAATTATGAAAAAGGTCCACTTAAACAGCTTCTAATTTTTCCAACGATTTGTTTCACATCAAGTGTTTGTGCAGAAGTGTGAAGGATTAGAGGAAGAAGATTATTTAATCATCTTGTCACACGACGTAAATACAAATAATACTACATATCACACCTACATGTATTAATGTACATTGTCTGGCCAACATGGCCTATGAGACACTTAAGTAGAAATATTGTCATTATGCAATTATACAAGTACTAAAGATCCGGGTTCGATCCCCGACATAGGTACAATGTGTGAAGCCCATTTCTGGTGTCCCCCGTCGTGATATTGCTGGAATATTGTTAAAAGCGGCGTAAAACAATACACACTCACTCACTCACTTATTGAATATCTTACCTCGTGTAGCTTAATTTGTAACATAATTTCAACAAGTGGTGAACTCCTTGATGTCTTCAGTGAGCTCATTCGTGACCAACTCGTGTTATTCAGGGACAAGCCGAATGGCGACTCGTGCCCCTCTCATGGCCATTTTTGCGACCGGGTTGCGTCTTAGCGCAAACGGGCATACCTAAAACCATTGTCAACTCGTTGTGTAATGGTTCACATATATTTCCCCATAGATTATATATATTTCAAATGCAATTTAAAGCACCAGTTCCGGCCATTTGCTGTATATGTAGAACGAACAACGGTTATAGCGAACTAAAATTAGTGGCCCCTTTGAGTTCGTTTTAACCGTAGTTTACACGAGGCTTCTGACGCGCTAGGCATGAGGCCGCAGTAGGTAATGTTACAAAATTTCAGAATACAGTTTTATTCGTTGTTAATGGAGACTTCTGTAGAAACGTGTATGTTTAACTGTGCATGTATACGTCAAAAAAGTATTTTGCAACGTGCATAAAGTCGAAATCCATACTATAAAATTGCCTTACTGTCGCATTCGCAAAGGTGCTGAAGTGTGTATTAATGTCTTCGTAATGAGCAAAATCATTTGTTTAACTTAGATTTTATATCTCTGGTGCTTCAACTGGAATGCAGGATTCTAAAATGAAATTCTTATAAACGAATAATTCACCTTACGAAAATGTGTCCTATTTTCCTTGCTTTAAACTCGAACTGTATTGCTTTTCGTACTCTTCTGTCAATGGTGGGGTAACACCTTGGGGAGACTGGTCCCCCCCTGCATGTTCCCTGACATGTGGTGTGGGTGTCACTGGATTTTCTATTCGTCGGCGACAATGCACTAACCCCCCACCAACGAATGGTGGAGCAGATTGTACTGAACCATTACAAGAAACAAGCAACAGACCCTGTTCTATCCCTGTCTGTCCGAGTGAGTGCCTAGAACATAGTTTCACTTTCATTTGTAATATAAATCCCATTATACACTGAACAAATAACATGACAAAGAACATTAAGTTAACTGATATGCACACTACATATGTGCTGTTTTGTGCATCAGTGATAGTTCTTATGTGATAGGATGCACGAGTATGTTTTATACAGCCCTTGTAAAAGGTTTGATTCAAAAAGTTTTAGTAAATCGGATCTTTTTGTTTGAAGGGTGTTGGAATCTTTCATAATGTCTATTGTATGCTACCACCTACATTTGTCTCATTTTATCCATGTGCTAATCGCTTTCTGTGATACATAATCCCGCCTATTCATTGTGTTGGTTCTTAAAAGACGCCTAACTACATTTTTATAATGCCAGACATGCTTTTTTTCGATACCTGCGCTTGTATTCAATTCCAAACTAAATACTTAACGTCGCATAACAATTTCCATTGCTTTTATAGATATTTAGTTGTTGTTATCAATGTGGGGGCACGGTGGGGGCCCAGTCGTCTAAGGCGCAGCGATTCGCTGTGCAGAGATGCGTCCCTTGGGCACGCCAGAAACCTATGATAATGGGTTCGAATCCCAGTTCGCCCCGATTATGTTTCTAGGTTTGTCAGCACCATACCCGTGCTCGTGGGTTTCACCGAAGTAGTAAACGTCTGAGACCTGCATCACTTCGGGCTTTCCTCCCACATTAAGCTGACACGCCGTGATATAACTGGAATAATGTTAAAAGCGGCGTTAAACCCAACTCACTCATTTACTCACTCTTGCAGGTATCGGAAAGGGGCGAGTGATGACGAATGCAGTGAGCTTTGAAGCGTCTATCTTGATTACGTCATGAGGCGCATGGTAGCGTATTATTAAAGAACTCGTAAAGATTTGAGGCTCAAAAACATGTTACGTGGGGATACATGCATGAGCTTTCGTTGGGTAACTGTACCTGGATCTGAAAACTATTTGTTCAATTTCTTTATTATGTCATGCACACTTTCAGATAAAATGGCGGCTGTGAACGTACAACAAGCTGAAAGTGCGTCAGGGTTTGTTGACAACTGGCAAGCGGGGAAGACCCTCGCTCAATGTAATTTACGCATGTTCGATGCGGAAGAGCTTTGTGACGTCACATTTCGAGTTGGAAGTACAGGTCACGTGATCAAGGCCCATCGCTACGTGCTCATCAGCAGAAGTTGTGTGTTCCACGCCATGTTTACCGGCCCCCTGGCGGAGACGTCGGAAGTCAATGTTCCGGAAATAGAGCCTAAGGATTTCAGACAGTTTCTCTTGTAAGTATTGATCATTACACTATTACAGAACAGAACATTATTTAGAAAACAATAATAGTAACACTGTACTCACAAACAAACAGTTTTTATAGTTCTGTGATAATGATGACCATCATACCCCAGAGAGAATACTGAGTGCAGGCTGTCGGTCCAGCTGATGTAGGCATTGGTCCTTGTTTTCGGCCTTTTACCAGCGCGGCTCTTTTAAAGAAGGCGTCTGTTGAGAATTTAAAGTCTAAAGCCATCTTATACCAGCGCTGTAGGGCTACATGTTGGGTACATGTCATGCTCAAGTGGGGATATTGAAAATATATAAAACTTCAACACAAGAGAATGACCAGTCTCCTAAACAGATTCCATACTCACGGATTTAACCTAAGTGAAAACTGTCTAATACCTTGATCAGTTAATTAGGCATGTCAGACCTCGTTCTAAAATGAGAGACGTAATGATTGTTGAAAACCTCTCCAAAGCAGCATTAAATTCACATACAACTCCAACGACAACATATGTCAACCATGAAATAAAAAATTCGGGCATGTAAATGTTAACTGATCTTAAATACATTTAATGTTGAGCGGTAGTATTATCTTTTTTCAAATACTGCATCATTTGGTAGCAAAATAATTTGTAGTCCTCTCCTTCTTCAGATACCTTTACACAGACAACACAACTGTTGATGCTGACAACGTAACAGCTTTACTGTACGCCTCCAGAAAATATGCTATCACCGCCTTAGAATCACAATGTCTGGAGATCCTGGAGAAACACCTCAACGTTGACAACGCCTGTGTGATTCTAGATGCTGCTCATCGTTTTGATCAAAGCCAGTTGTTTCAGAAGGCCTTGACCTTGATTAAAGATACAGGTGAGAGGTCACTACAGTCATCTGGTTTCCTGACACTGAGCCAAGTGTTGTTGCAGAAGATTGTGGAGTCAGATGATTTGTTAGCCGAGGAGCACGTCATCTTTAGCGCCGTTAACCGCTGGGCAGAGGCAGAGTGCAGACGTCAGGGAAGGGAGGTAACTCCTGAGACAAAGCGAACGGTTCTTGGAGAGACTTTTTTTAAAGTCAGATTTCCTCTTTTAAAGCAAATGTTTATTGTTAAGGAAGTTAAAGCTAGCGGTCTTTTGACTGAACCAGAGCGCCTCAGCATCTTGGAATATTGTGTATGCCCTGACAATGATGTGAAACCCTTCAACACTAAGCAGAGAAAACAAGGAACCGCACATTCCATAACTAGGTTTTCAACACAGTGTGTAGGCTGGGGTGTTTCGAGTGATGCTCATGATGCCATTTCCTTCCAAAGTGACCGAAACCTAATGCTCTGTGGATACAGCCTGTATGGGCCTGCCTTTGCGACTACACCCTCTACCTACTTTGTCACCACCTACTTTGGGAACGAGGAAGATGTTCTCCAGTGTAGGATTCAAGATAAAACTGAGTACAAAGTCAACAGTCAAGTGTTTGATGTGATGTTTGAGAAGCCTGTTGCTATGACAGCGGGAGTATGGTATACTCTGGCAGTGCTGATACAAGGCAGGGCTACGTGGCAAGGAGAAAATAGAAAGAGAGAGATTTTATGTGCTGACGGTGTGCGTTTTACCTTCAGGGACTCAAAACACAGCAACAATTGCACTAACGTCGCCAAAGGGCAGATTCCATCTCTCCTCTTCCGTGTTGCATGAACAGTAACATCCAGGGGACAATTCCTTATATATATTTTTTCTTTTATAAGTGTCATTAAAATAATCGTAATTGTGTTAAGCATTTTCGTTATCTCACTTACAACCTATTTCGAATTGTCTCTATCTAGAATATTGTACATGCAGAGGCTTACATCTCCCTCGCACCACGTCCAAAACCTGAATCAGACTGCAGTATTTGTGTCGCGATCTGATGACGTTTTGTCAGTAAATAGTAATTCTGGATACTGAGTGAATAACAATATAATGACGGTAATGAAATAATGTCACTTGAGAAGCTGCACACTTTCCAAATTCAAAAATAACAATGTTTCACATCAGTTGTTTCTGCAGAAAAGTGAAAAGATTAGAAATCATCTTCCAAGTTAAGTGCTTTTCCACATGTGATCGTATAGGCCAAGCTGGCGTCACTGTTTACTTATAGTCGGGAGATATGACGGAACATATTTGTGCAAAGTACATTGAGAAGAAACATTAAGAATTAAGTGGAACCGTATACGTCCATTATGTCCTATTTATATCCTATTTGTATCAGTGATTAAAGTTATAGCACTTTGTACATAGGTCATGGTTAAATTGAATATAGGCCGAAGTAACATTTTGAAGAATAAATCAATAATATACATGTAATTAGCAGTAGTCTCCACAAAACATTCCCTCTTACACCCTGTGCATAACAGATGCTATTATATCTGAATAAAAGTGACATACTGCAAAAGCAGAGTCGATTTACGATTCCGACTCTTTCATGAGCATGCGTCCATGAATCACTATCCAACAGTGTTGAAACCAGGTGTTCGCGAAAAGGTGAGCCTATGTCGGTTCCACCCAGATGCAAAGGCAAGTCAATTGTTGGGACAATATGGTACGTGTCAAAATAGGGAATTGCATCGGACATCATTCTTGAAACCGATGCGTCAAATTTGGAAATGTCTTCCACATGTCTACTTTATAACATTTTGAAAGCCTTGAATGTTGTCACTCTGATCAAACAACATTTCTGGACACAAAGGGCTGAGGCTGCAGGATATTGCTTGACATAAAGGGAAAGTTGACTATTATATAATATTTATGCCTAGATCTAAATATGAAACAGATGAGGTGGTCTCACTGGTCTCCTTTATTTCTAGTTCAGGTGGGTAAGTCTGTGGAAGGGAATTGGTAATTGAACGATATCAGGTCATCGACATACCTGACGCTCAAGTTAAACTTCTTGGCTAAATTACCTTGTTTGACTTCGAGCAGAAAGTCCGATTCATATGCATAAAGATGCCGATCAGCAAGAAAGGGATCACAAAGGGTGCCCATGGATATGCCTACTTTTTGCCTAAATGTCTTACCCCCAAATTTTTATATAGATGTTATCAATGAGGAAGTCCAGCATTTCACATATTGGTTTTTTTCAGTAAACTTCAGATGGCATTCGAATTCATCTTTGACAAATTTCCCTGAACCTCTGACGATAGATATGTAACTGTATCTATGGTCACGAATGATTTGTAACAGAAGCCCCAGGGATCAAGGAATGAAGTTTTTTCTTAAGTCATATGGGATAGTGGAGTAAAAAACGAATACTAGTATTAAGGAGTCATCACGTCACTATAATTTAATTCAAGCAAAGAAATAGAGTGGATGTCATACGAGCTGGTTTTGGATCGGAAAGTCAAATTTAGAAAAAAAAACAGTAGAACCGTGACATCGACTAACGTCACGCGACCGCGACATCGAATGGTTAGAATCACTGAAACAAGATTTTAATTTTTTTTTGTTTAACGCCGCATTCAGCAATACCCCAGCTGTATGAAAGGTAATGTCCTCATCTAGCCTTATACACGTAATGAATAGTACTGTCTTCATCTCGCCTTATACACGTTTGTTTGTTGTTTAACGCCGCTCTCTGCAATATTCCAGCTATGTGACGGCGGTCTGTAAATAATCGAGTCTGGACCAGACAATCCAGTGATTGACACCATAAGCACCAATCCACACAATTAGGATACGATGACATGCATCAACCAATGCAGCGAACCTGACCAACCGATCCCGTTAGTCGCCTCTTACGACAAGCATGGGTTGCTGAAGACTTATTCTACCCCTTATCTTCACGGATCCCTATACACGTAATGAATAGTAGTGTCCTCGTCTCGCCTATATCGCAGTCTCTACAAACCATTCCACATCATACTGGAAATGACTAACAAACCACACAAAATCAATGAAAATTAAACCATCCTACCCTACATGTGACTATAAATCTTAACTCACTCACTCATACTCCTATCCTACGACAAATGTCAAATGCACGTGTACAGATAACACTCATACAATCAGTACGGGGTGGTCAGGCTTCGTACCATGATGGTTTTATTGCTGAAGTTGTTGTGAAAATAAGAACCGCGCTCCATGTTTGATTTTGTTCTCCCGCTAAGGCAGCATTTTGCAAGTACTGAACTATGGGAACGGACGTTGGCTCATAAGTACGGTGGCACATAAGGGACATGGAGTCTGTTTTTCAATGTTTTGATATTTCACTTACTGTTATCGTAATCTTTTGCAAATTAACACGATTTGTCATGCAAATATGTGATAAATCATGTATAAAGAAGATATTGAATCGCTGAAAAGTGAAGCGAAAATGTCGAAAACTAAAAGGAAAATATAGAAAACTATTTCCAACGCGGTGATAGTATTCCCACCATGGTGATAATATTTCCACCGCAGTGATGATATTTCCACCGCGGTGGAAATAGTTTCTGTATTTCCATCTTCTTTATACATGATTTATCAATTATTTGTATGACAAATCGTGTTAATTTGCAAAAGGTTACGATAACAGTAAGTGAAATATCAAAATATTCTCTTATGGGTCACCGTACATATCCGTTTTTGTTTTTGTTTTTGACATTTTCATTTTAGTTTTTGACATTTTCGCTTCACATATCACCGATTAAATAGCTACTTGAAAGTATATTTTACATGTTTTCGTTTGTATTTATACATGATTTATCACATATTCATATGACAAATTGTGTTGATTTGCAAAAGGTTACGATAAAAGTAAGTGAAATATCAAATAATTGAAAAACAGACTCCATGTCTCTTATGGGCCATCGTAGGAACGATACATTTTTCAAAATTAGACACATTAGTCATATTACACATAATTATTATTAGACACAATAAACTTTCCACTCACCATTCACCTGTACACTTGAACCGAAAGTAGATCACGTGACCCACACACAGACCTGTACATTCTCAGCGGTAACTCAGTAAACAGTTCGGTTCGTGTCTGTTTTCCAGATATTGGTAAGTAAACGAACATGTGGGTAGGAAGTAGAGGATCAATTATATCATCATAGTACTGGGTTTAGCCGTGTGTTAGGTATTGTTCATTTTAGGTGCAATATTCATAGGCCGCTCGTATGTTCCGTCTGACCTATTATCGGCTTATGTGATGTCCTGCTGTCGTCGCCACTGTTATCGTATAGTCATACAATTACTGTGCACCGCACGCCGATTTGAGACATTCCTTATATTTCATTCCTTACTCACAATTGTTATAACACTTATTTAGGTCAAATTGATTGGATATAAATGCAGTAAACAACCTATTTAAAGTTCCATCGATCTTGACAATTGTGCATGCTGGAGTTACCTCCCTTACACCCTGTCTCACGCCCGAACTTACCTGCGGTATGGGGGATACGGTATATTGATGTTTCGTCAGTGTTTTGTAATTTTGAATTAAAATGGATAACAAAATAATGATGTTAATGAAATAATTTCACTTGGGCAGCTGTTCACTTTCCAACTAAAACAATGAGATGTTTCACATGAGGTGTTTCTTCAGAAATGTGAGATTAGAAATCACGTATGCCAAGTTAAGTGATTCAGCATATGTGAATGATGGAGGCCAACCTGGCGTCACTGTTTACACAAGACTGAAAGAATATGACAAACATATTTTTTATAAACATAAGGAGAAGCAACATAAAAAAATCAGGTGCAATTAAAATCGGTGATAAAAATTATTACAGTTTACATTGAGTTCACGCTTGATGGATTGTGTTCAAACAAATAAGCTTGAATATTTTTACATGTAGGTCAAAGTAACACTTTCAAAAAATAAATAAATAATATACTTGTACATGTAATTAATAATAGTGTCCTCATCTCGTAGCCTCAATACCGTAGCCTCTACAAAACATACCTTCAACATCTGTTAAGTGTATGGTGAATGTGGTAAAGTTACATTGTTTACATATGCACAGGATTAAGTTCCAAGGCATTTGGTAAAATTAATATATACCTTCTTATAGATATCCAAGAAAATGTTATGAAATGATGTCATTGTATGATAGCTCTGGAAGCCTAAATTGGGTCGCATCTGTTAAGAAAACTATTTTTGAACTTGGTAAAATTTAATGTAATGATTACAAATCAATGTATAACTGAAGAATACCTTTTGACACCTCTTTTGCCAAAATAGAATATCTTTTTTTCTCTAATAAGATGCTCACCGCCTAATCTTAACTTTGAACAGGGAACAAACACACAAATGTTAAAAGAATACAGAGTTTGTAAAATATCCAATAAGCAGGAAGTACGAGATGAGTATGATCTTTTCGTTGTGTGTCAAGTAATATATATATGTGATCATTTGCGTATTGAATATTTATCTCCTTATATGTACAAACCACCAAATATTGTCAAGTTTATTTGCTTCGGAAATGGCAACATGTAAAATGTGACATCACATGTATTTCATGCAATGAATTATAGAAAATGCATATCAAGGATTAGTTGATCATATGTATATTACACTTCCAATGCAATATGTACAATGGGCATGTAGCCTTTCAGCATATTTGTAAATAAAGGTTGATTGATTGAAGAATTGCAATCATATCTGAGAAACGAACATTTAGGAGTCACCACTTCAATGTATTCTACTTCAAAGGAAGGGGTTACCTTACAAAGTAATTTACTCCTAATGTGAAGGCAAACTTGCCTGTCTTTGAAAAAAATTACCCTTCCTCCAAATCACTTGTACATCCAGAATGGCCTCTGTTGGAACTATATAGACATGTATGTGCTCTCTTTGGCTAACTGTACCTGAATCTGAAACCTATTTGATGAGACTGATACGCCAATGCCTTTCATATATCATGCCAACTTTCAGATAAAAAATGGCGACTACTAACGTACATCAGGTTACAAGAGCTAATTGATCCAAAAACAGTCTCGGTGGGGTAGCTAGTTGTTAAAAATCAAGATATCCAAGTGCTAATTGATCAAATAACACTCTCGGTGGGGTAGCCTAGTTGTTAAAAATCAAGATATCCAAGATCTAATTGATCCAATAACACTCTCGGTGGGGTAGCCTAGTTGTTAAAAATCAAGATATCCAAGATCTAATTGATCCAATAACACTCTCGGTGGGGTAGCCTAGTTGGCAAAAAACAAGATATCCCAGATCTAATTGATCCAATAACACTCTCGGTGGGGTAGCCTAGTTGTTAAAAATCAAGATATCCAAGATCTAATTGATCCAATAACACTCTCGGTGGGGTAGCCTAGTTGTTAAAAATCAAGATATCCAAGAGCTAATTGATCCAATAACACTCTCGGTGGGGTAGGCTAGTTGTTAAAAATCAAGATATCCAAGAGCTAATTGATCAAATAACACTCTCGGTGGGGTAGGCTAGTTGTTAAAAATCAAGATATCCAAGATCTAATTGATCCAATAACACTCTCGTTGGGGTAGGCTAGTTGTTAAAAATCAAGATATCCAAGAGCTAATTGATCCAATAACACTCTCGGTGGGGTAGCCTAGTTGTTAAAAATGAAGATATCCAAGATCTAATTGATCCAATAAAACTCTCGTTGGGGTAGCCTAGTTGTTAAAAATCAAGATATCCAAGATCTAATTGATCCAATAACACTCTCGGTGGGGTAGGCTAGTTGTTAAAAATCAAGATATCCAAGAGCTAATTGATCCAATAACACTCTCGGTGGGGTAGGCTAGTTGTTAAAAATCAAGATATCCAAGTGCTAATTGATCCAATAACACACTCGGTGGGGTAGCCTAGTTGTTAAAAATCAAGATATCCAAGTGCTAATTGATCCAATAACAGTATTGGTGGGGAAGCCTTGTTGTTAAAAATCAAGATATCCAAGAGCTAATTGATCCAATAACACCCTCGGTTGGGTAGGTTGTTAAAAATCAAGATATCCAAGCGCTAATTGATCCAATAACAGTATTGGTTTGGTAGCCTAGTTGTTAAAAATCAAGATATCAAAGTGCTAATTGATCCAATAACACTCTCGGTGACTCTGTGATCAGTTCGGTTTGTGTCTGTCTTCCAGATATTGGTAAGTAAACGAACATGTGGGTAGAAAGTAGAGCAGCCTTTGTACCAGCATAGTATTGGGTTCAGCCTTGTGTCATAGATACTGTTTTCGATTTGAGAAACAAGACTCACAAACCGGTCAGGTGTGAAGTCTGATCTATTACAGGCTCATGTGATGTCCTGATGTTATTGTTCTAGTTATATTTATACAATTAGTGTGCCGGACACACCTATTTTAGACCACTCTTCAATTCCATTCCGTATTCACGAATGTATGAAACTTATTTGCGTCAAATTGGTTTGATATGAATACAGTAAACAACATGTTTGAAGTGCCTCTGTCTGGAATGTTGAAATTGTTGGAGTTACCTCCCTTACACCACCAACACTCGAACAAGCCTGCGGTATTGGAAGGTGCGTTCGATTATGAAAATTTGCTAACCAAAGTACCCCAAGGATTCAGTCGATAAGGGAGACCTTGGTCAACCGTATTATGACGTAAATGAGTTGACATGAGCTAACATTGGTCAATCAAGGTCAACTTGGGTTATACCTTGGTTCACCCCCGTCGGCCAGGGTTTTGAAAGGAACGCACCGTTTAGTCCTGATGGCGTCTTGTCCGTGTTTGGGGCGTCTGTAAAAGGTTTGGTTTAGTTTGGTTTGTTGTTTAACGCCGCACTCAGCAATATTCCAGCTATATGACGGCGGTCGGTAAATAATCGAGTCTGGGCCAGACAATCCAGTGATTAACATCATGAGCATCGATCCACGCATTTGGGATAGGTGACATGCATCAACAAAGACAGCGAGCCTGACCATCCGATCCCGTTAGTCACCTTTTACGACAAGCATAGTCGCCTTTCACGGCAAGCATGGGTTGCTGAAGACCTATTCTATCCCGAATCTTCACGGGTCCACCTATAAAGAAAATTTGTTTAATTTATTGATTCAATCATGAATATAGTGATTTTAATGAATATAACTAACTAGGTATTGATTATTATATATGTCAGTGAAGTGTAACTTTCGATCGTTGATATAAATACTTTAAAAAATAAATAGGGCCTGATTGCGTCTTGTCAGTGCCTGGGGCACGGTTCTCTGGTTCGCAGTCTCCAAGTGACGTTATCGTCAAAGAAATGTAGTTTAATTTAAAGATTCAATCATGAATATAGAGATTTTAATGAATATAATTAACTGGATATTGATTGTATATATGTCAGTGCAAATGTCACTTTCGATTGACATTCAATAGACAAAGATACGATGACAGCTTTGCCACGAAATGAAACACTTGTTAACTTCTCTGAAGCTGTGTATTTTGGCAAAGTGTTTGGGGTTTCTCCGTCTCCTGGCAGCCATTATTGCATCTAAGGTTGTATTTTATACGTTCTGAGTCGGATATCCTTGATTGACACTGGTTAACTCCGTTTGACTAAAATTTTCAAAATCGAACATACCTAGTACATTCTAATTGTGTAACATAAATGGATAACAACATGATAATGTTAATGAAATTATTAAAAAAGGTCCACTTAAACAGCTTCTCATTTTCCAACGATTTGTTTCACATCAAGTGTTTGTGCAGAAGTGTGAAGGATTAGAGGAAGAAGATTATTTAATCATCTTGTCACACGATGTAAATACAAATAATACTACATATCACACCTACATGTATTAATGTACATTGTCTGGCCAACATGGCCTATGAGGCACTTAAGTAGAAATATTGTCATAATACAATTATACAAGTGCTAAAGATCCGGGTTCGATCCCCGACATAGGTACAATGTGTGAAGCCCATTTCTGGTGTCCCCCGTCGTGATATTGCTGGAATATTGCTAAAAGCGGCGTAAAACAATACACACTCACTCACTCACTTATTGAATATCTAACCCGTGTAGCTTAATTTGTAACATAATTTCAACGACAAGCGGCGAACTCCTTGATGACTTCAGTGAGCTCATTCGTGACAAACTCGTGTTATTCCGGGACAATCCGAATAGCGACTCGTGCCCCTCTCGTGGCCATTTTTGCGACCGGGTTGCGTCTTAGCGCAAACGGGCATACCTAAAACAATTGTCAACGCGTTGTGTAATGGTTCACATATATTTCCCCATAGATTATATATATTTCAAATGCAATTTAAAGCACATCAGGACATGCGATATTATACAGTATGATTGAACACCTTTAACTGTTTTGGGTATATTTTAGAGGCAAGACATGTGTAAAATCAAAAATTATTTCTGAAGGATTCTTTGACGAAGAACTTGAGATCATACGCGCATTCGGACTGGTTTGTCGGATTTTCGCACATAACATTCATCGATAGGGGGACGAGTCTTCTTGCAGGTTACACGGGTGGCCCAGTCGTCTAAGGCGCCGCTATTTGCTGTGCAGTGTTGCGTCCCTTTGGCACGCCAGAAACCTATGATAATGGGTTCGAATCCCGGCTCGCCCCGATTATGTTTCTAGGTTTGTCAGCACCATACCCGTGCTCGTGGGTTTCACCGAAGTGGTAAATGTCTGAGACCTGCGTCACTTCGGGCTTTCCTCCCACATTAAGCTGACACGCCGCGATATAACTGGAATAATGATAAAAGCGGCGTTAAACCCAATTCACTCACTTACTCACTCTTGCAGGTTACGGAAAGGGGCGAGTGGTGACGAATGCAGTGAGCTTTGAAGCGTCTATCTTCATTACGTCATAAAGCGTATGGTAGCGTATTGTTAAAGAACTCGAAAAGATTTGAGGCTCAAAAACATGTTACGTGGGGATACATGCATGACCTTTCGTTGGGTAATTGTACCTGAATCTGAAAACTATTTGTTCAATATCTTTGATATGTCATGACAACTTTCAGATAAAATGGCGGCTGTGAACGTACAACAAGCTGAAAGTACGTCAGGGTTTGTTGACAACTGGCAAGCGGGGAAGACCCTCGCTCAATGTAATCTACGCATGTTGGATGTGGAAGAGTTTTGTGACGTCACATTTCGTGTGGGAAGTACAGGTCACGTGATTAAGGCCCATCGCTACGTGCTCATCAGCAGAAGTTGTGTGTTCCACGCCATGTTTACCGGCCCCCTGGCGGAGACGTCGGAAGTCAGTGTTCCGGAAATAGAGCCTGAGGATTTCAGACAGTTTCTCTTGTAAGTATTAATCATTACTGTATTACAGAACAGAACATTATTTAGAAAACTATAAAAGTAACACTGTATCACCATCATACTCAAGAGGGAATATTGAGTGCAGGTTGTCATCATCTGACGTAGGCATTGGTCCGTGAATTCGGCCTTTTACCAGCGCGGCTCTTTTACAGAAGGCTGAATATGCCATTCTTTTCACACGTGGCGAGAGCTTAAAGTCTAAAGCCATCTTATACTAGCGCTGTAGGGCCACATGTTGGGTGAATGTCATGCTCATGTGGGGATATTGAAATCACTCTTGCTCCAAAACAACAAAACATACATGCATGAAGTAAAGTGTATTGAGAAGATCAATATATCAACATAATCAACACTTAAAATGACAATTATACCGCGACCGAGAATGACGTCAGAGCCCCCCAAAGTTGGGTGTAGTACAAAACTCGAGCTTTCAGAATCATGGACAATAGTCAGAGTACATAAACAATCGCTGACGTTCAATAACAAGTCATAAGTAGCGTGTGTGACCACCAAATGCCTCAATACACGCAAAAACTCTTCGACGCACAGAAATAGTCAGTCGTCTGATGAGGTCACGTGGGATTTGACGCCATTCGTCTTGGAGGGCCGAGATCAGTTCCCTTCGGCGGTAAACACGTTGTCTTCCATCAGCCCTAAACATACAGAATCGACTTTCGTCAGTGAAGACAACCCTCTGCCAGTCACGTCGTTGCCAACGTCGTACAGTCCGGGCCCATCTCAATCGCAGACAACGATGTTGCGCTGTCAATAGCTGTCCTCTGTATGGTCTAAAAGCCCTGATTCCATGAGCCCTGAGTCTCCTGGCCACTGTCTGTCGACTAACCCTGTGACCTAAGGCATTTGTCGCCGATGACGTCACTTTCAGGAAGCGATTTCGGAGGTGCAAGGTACGCAAGTACCGGTCATCATAGGGCGTGGACACCCGGGGTCTGCCTGTTCTTGGTCCGTCAGCGGTCCGCCCTGTCTGTCTGTAACGTTGCATCAAGTTGGTAACGGCAACACGAGAGCAACCGAAGGTTCGTGCAATATCGGCGTGGGTGACTCCCATCTGTACCATATCCAAGGCTCGTTCACGTTGTTCGGATGTGAGTCGTGGCATTTCTTTTGTGTTTATTTATCACTGTGGATGTCTGACTTGCCATTGCAATCGTTGTATACCCTTACCCGCACGTGCATTTGCAGTTGTCCGTGGTGCACGACAATGTCGTGTTATTCACATGTAACAGACGATTAACATTTTCTGCATACACTATTGTTGTATTTAGGTTGTGTGTTTTAGACTTCATCAAAAGAAATTTATATTTTCAGTTGGTAAAGTTTCTTTTGGACGTCAGTTTATATGAAACCTCAACACAAGAGAATGACCAGTCTCGAAAACAGATTCCATACTCATGGGTTTAACCAAAGTGATAACTGTCTAATACCTTGAACACTAAATTAGGCATGTCTGACCTCGTTTTAAAATGAGAGATGTCATGATTATTGAAAACCTCTTCAAAGCAGCATTTAATTCACATACAACTCCAACAGGGAGAACATATGTCAACAATGAAATCAAATATTCTGGCATTCAAACTTTAACTGATCTTAAATACATTTTACGTTGAACGGTAGAGTTATCATTTTTTAAATACTGCATCATTTGGCAGCAAAATTATTCGCAGTCCTCTCCTTCTTCAGATACCTTTACACAGACAACACAACTGTTGATGCTGACAACGTAACAGCTCTACTGTACGCCTCCAGAAAATATGCCATCACCGCCTTAGAATCCCAATGTCTGGAGTTCCTGGAGAAACACCTCAACGTTGACAACGCCTGTGTGATTCTAGATGCTGCTCATCGTTTTGATCAAAGCCAGTTGTTTCAGAAGGCCTTGACCTTGATTAAAGATACAGGTGAGAGGTCACTACAGTCATCTGGTTTCCTGACACTGAGCCAAGTGTTGTTGCATCAGATTGTGGAGTCAGATGATTTGTTAGCCGAGGAGCACGTCATCTTTAACGCCGTTAACCGCTGGGCAGAGGCAGAGTGCAGACGTCAGGGAAGGGAGGTAACTCCTGAGACAAAGCGAACGGTTCTTGGCGAGACTTTTTTTAAAGTCAGATTTCCTCTTTTGAAGCAAATGTTTATGGTTAAGGACGTTAAAGCTAGCGGTCTTTTGACTGAACCAGAGCGCCTCAGCATCTTGGAATATTGTGTATGCCCTGACAATGATGTGAAACCCTTCAACACTAAGCAGAGAAAACAAAGAACCGCATATTCCATAACTAGGTTTTCAACACAGTGTGTAGGCTGGGGTGTTTCGTGTAATGCTCATGATGCCATTTCCTTCCAAAGTGACCGAAACCTGATGCTCTGTGGATACAGCCTGTATGGGCCTGCCTATGAGAGTACACCCTCTACCTACTTTGTCACCACCTACTTTGGGAACGAGGAAGATGTTCTCCAATGCAAGATTCAAGATAAAACTGAGTACAAAATCAACAGTCAAGTGTTTGATGTGATGTTTGAGAAGCCTGTTGCTATGACAGCGGGAGTATGGTATACTCTGGCAGTGCTGATAGAAGGCAATGATACGTTGCGAGGACAAAATGGAAAGGAAGAGATTTTATGTGCTGACGGTGTTCGTTTTACCTTCAGGAAGTCAAAACACAGCAAGAATGGCACTAGCGTCGAAGGAGGGCAGATTCCATCTCTCCTCTTCCGTGTTGCATGAACATTAACATCCAGGGGACAATACCTTAAATATATTTTCTTTTACAAGTGTCATCAAAATAATCGTCATTGTGGTTCGCATTTTCGTTACCTCACTTACAGCCTATTTCAAATTTCCTCTCTCTAGAATATTGTACATGCAGAGGCTTATACCTCCCTTACACCACGTCCAAAACCTGAATCAGACTGCAGTATTTGTGTCGCGATCTGCTGACGTGTTGTCAGTAAATAGTAATTCTGGATACTGAGTGAATAGCAATATAATGACGGTAATAAAATAATGTCACTTGAGAAGCCATTCGTGACCAACTCGTGTTATTCCGGGACAAGCCGAATAGCGACTCGTGCCCATCTCGTGGCCATTTTAGCGACTGGGTTCCGTCTTATCACAAACAAGCATACCTAAAACAATTGTCAACTCGTTGCGTAATGGTTCACACATTTCCCCATATGAACCGAGTACAAAGGCAACAGTCAAGTGTTTGATGTGATGTTTGAGGAGCCTGTTGCTATGACAGCGGGAGTATGGTATACTCTGGCAGTGCTGATACGAGGCAGTGATACGTGGGAAGGATACAGTGGAAAGAGAGAGATTTTATGTGCTGACGGTGTTAGTTTTACATTCAGGGACTCAAAACACAGCAACAATGGCACTTACGTCGATGGAGGGCAGATTCCATCCCTCCTCTACCTTGTTGCATGAACATTAACATCCAGGGGACAAATCCTTAAATATATTTAAATTATATATATATTCTCTTACAAGTGTCATCAAAATAATCGTGTTATACACATTTTCGTTACCTCACTTACAACCTATTTCAAATTGCTTCTCTCCAGCGTATTGTACACGCAGAGGCTTACACCTCCCTTACACCACGTCCAAAACCTGAATCAGACTGCAGTATTTGCGTTGCGATCTGATGACGTTTTGTCAGTAAATAGTAATTCTGGATACTGAGTGAATAACAATATAATGACGGTAATGAAATAATGTCACTTGAGAAGCTGCACACTTTCCAACTTAAAAAAATAACAATGTTTCACATCAGTTGTTTCTGCAGAAAAGTGAAAAGATTAGAAATCATCTTCCAAGTTAAGTGCTTTTCCACATGTGATCGTATAGGCCAAGCTGGCGTCACTGTTTACTTATAGTCGTGAGATATGACGGAACATATTTGTGCAAAGTACATTGAGAAGAAACATTAAGAATTAAGTGGAACCGTGTACGTCCATTATATCCTCTTTATATCCTATTTATATCAGTGATAAAAGTCATAGCACTTTGTACATAGGTCATGGTTAGATGGTGTGCGTTCCATCAAATATGCTTAAATGCATATAGGCCGAAGTAACACTTGGAAAAATAAATAAATAATATACATGTAATTAGCAGTAGTCTCCACAAAAATTCCCTCTCACACCCTGTGCATAACAGATGCTATTATATCTGAATAAAAGTGACATACTGCAAAAGTAGAGTCGACTTACGATTCCGACTCTTTCATAGTGTAGATACCAGGTGTTCGCTAAAAGGTGAGCGTATGTCGGTGCCACCCAGATGCAAAGGCAAGTCAATTGTTCACCTACAGAACATGGGACAATATGGTACATGGCAAAATAGGGAATTGCATCGGACATCATTCTTGTAACTAATGCGTCAACTTTGGAAATGTCTTCCACATGTCTACTATATAACATTTTGAAAGCCTTGAATGTTTTCATTCTGATCAAACATCTTTTCTGGACACAAAGGGCTGAGGCTGCAGGAATATTGCTCGACATAAAGGGAAAGTTGTCTGTTGGAAAGTAGAAGTCAACTCTCGTCTCATACATTCTTGTGGAGAGTTGTTTTGTCACTCTGAGTCATTAAGCATAGATCTAAATATGAAACACATGAGGTGGTCTCACTGGTCTCCTTTATTTCTAGTTCAGGTGGGTTAATCAGTGGAAGGAATTGGTTATTGAACGATATCAGGTCATCGACATACCTGAAGCTCAAGTTAAACTTCTTGGCTAAATTACCTTTTTTGACTTTGCCTTTCCGAGCAGAAAGTCCGATTCATATGCAAAAAGATGCCAATCAGAAAGAAGGGAAACATAATTGGTTCCCATGGGTATACCTGCTTTTTGCCCAAATGTCTTACCCCCACATTTTATATGGTTGTTATCAATGAGGAAGTCCAGTATTTCACATATTGTTTTTTTTAGTTAACTTCAGATGGCATTTGCTTTCATCTTTGACAAATTGACCTGAACCCCTGACGATAGAATAACTGTCTCTATTGTCAAGAATGAAGTCCCAGGGATCAAGGAATGAAGTTTTTTCTTAAGTCATATGGGATAGTGGAGTACAAAACGAATACTAGTATTAAGGAGTCATCACGTCACTATAATTTAATTCAAGCAAAGAAGTAGAGTGGAGGTCATAAACCCTGGTTTGGATCGGAAAGTCAAATTTAGAAGAAAAAAAACAACAATAGAACCGTGACATCGACTAACGTCACGCGACCTCGACATCGAATGGTAAGAATCACAAAAACAAGATTTTTTTGTTGTTGTTTAACGCCGCATTCAGCAATACTCCAGCTGTATGAAAGGTATTGTCCTCATCTAGCCTTATACACGTAATGAATAGCAGTGTCGTCATCTTGAGTTATACACGTAATGAATAGTACTGTCTTCTCGCCTTATACACAGTAAGGATAAGAATTTATGGATGAACAACTTCTTTATTACAATTAAGAGCGACGTTTCGGTGTAGGCTCTACCACCGTTATCAAGCAAGTGTGTTAGAACCTACACCGAAACGTCGCTCTTAATTGTAATAAAAAAGTTGTTCATCTATAAATTCTTATCCTTACTTAGTACTCCAACTTCTTAATGCCTATCAAAGAAGAAGTTCGCCTAATACACGTTTGTTTGTTGTTTAACGCCGCTCCCGGCAATATCTCAGATACATAAGGGCGGTCTGTAAATAATCGATTCTGGACCAGACAATCGGGTATTGACATCATGAGCATCGATCCACACAATTGGGATACAATGACATGCATCAATCAAGTCAGCGAGCCTGTCCACCCGATCCCGTTAGTCGCCTCTTACGACAAGCATGGGTTGCTGAAGACATATTCTATCCCTGATCGTCACGGATCCCTTATACACGTAATGAAAAGCAGGATCCTCATCTCGCCTTATCGCAGTCTCTACAAAACATTCCACATCATACTTGAAATCACTAACTATCCACACAAGATCAATGAACATTAAACAAATCATAATGAAAGACGCAGGATTAGGTTTACAATCATAAACGGTAATACAAGGGCTCGTGGAAGTGACTCGATTTACCCTTTGATATAAACGACTTTCAGTACATATGCTTATGTTTTCCAACAGTTAATGAGGTGACACTGACTTCCAGCCCATGTAGCTGAACTTACGGAATCACAAAATTGACTCACTGGCCTCTATTCTCTGTAAGTGGATCATCAATCTCATTAAAATTATACCTTAATCCTCGCTACCGCTGAACAAAGATCTGAAGACATCCCATAAGGGGTCGCCGCAGAACGACCTTTCATCCGACTAATCAGAGCGTCGCTTACCAGATTACGAAAGTGACAGTCAGAATGTGATTTCTACCTCGAAATGCATAACACAGGGTATTCCGAACGATACTTACGGTTTTAACGACTGAATCCACACAATCTAGATCATCTATTAGCCATTCCAGAATGTTCTTTTGTTCAGGTTTCAAATTTGTAATCGAGAATTTGTCAACATATGTTTCGAAGCGTATTCGCCAATTTGAAATTGGTGCCGTAAAGCACAAGAAAGCTCCCTTCTGATTGGTCAATCCATTGGTCGATCAAAGTTCGCGCAAGGTCGGTCTGACGTGACCCGTAATGGGATGTCCTCAGATCTTTGTTTAGTGGTAGCGAGAACTAAGATCTGATTTTAGTGAGATTGGCGGATCATGGCAACAGCTGGTAAATAATACCAGTGCTCACAATCATATATATATTATACATATTTAATAAGGTATTTGGTAAATCATCCTTCCCTACGGAAACTGTCAAATGCCCAGGTACAGATAACACTCATACAATCAGTGCGGGGTGGACAACCTTTGCACCATGATGGTTTTGTTGTTAAAGTAGTTGCGACAAAATGAACCTCGCTCCATGTTTGATTTTATTCTCCCGCTGAGGCCACATTCAGCAAGTACTGAACTATGGGAAATGAGGACAGAGACACGATACATTTTCCCAAATTAGACACATTAGTCATATTAGTCGCGACACACAATAAACTTACACTCACCATTCACCTGTACACTTGAACCGAAAGTAGATCACATGACCCACACACGGAAGCGTACACTGTCAGCGGTTACACAGTAAACAGTCCAGTTCGTGTCTGTTTTCCAGATATTGGTAAGTAAACGAGCACTTTGGTAGGAAGTAGAGGATCAATTATATCATCATGGTACTGGGTTTAGCCGTGTGTTAGATATTGTTGAATTAAGGTACAATATTCATAGGCCGCACGTGTGTTCAGTCTGACCTATTATCGGTTTATGTGATGTCCTGGTGTCGTTGTCACTGTTATCGTATAGTCACACAATTACTGTGCACCGCACGCCGATTTAAGACATTCCTAATATTTCATTCCTTACTCACAATTGTTATAACACTTATTTAGGTCAAATTGATTGGATATAAATGCAGAAAACAACCTATTTAAAGTTGAATCGATCTTGACAATTGTGCATGCTGGAGTTACCTCCCTTACATCCTGTTTCGGGCCCGAACTTACCTGCGATATGAGGGATAGGGTATATTGATGTTTCGTCAGTGTTTTGTAATTTTGAATTAAAATGGATAACAAAATAATGATGTTAATGAAATAATTTCACTTGGGCAGCTGTTCACTTTCCAACTTAAACAATGAAATGTTTCACATGTTTCTTCAGAAATGTGAGATTAGAAATCACTTATGCCAAGTTAAGTGATTCAGCATGTGATTGATGTAGACCAACCTGGCGTCACTGTTTACATAAGACTGAAAGAATATGACAAACATACTTGTTACAAATATATAGGGAAGCAACATAAAAAATCAGGTGCAATTAAAATCAGTGATAAAAATTATGATGGTTTACATATAGTTCACGCTTGATTGATTGTGTTCCAACTAATAGGCTTGAATAATTATACATGTAGGTCGAAGTAACATTTTCAAATAAGAAATAAATAATATACTTTTACATGTAATCAATAATGGTGTCCTCATCTCGTAGTCTCAATGCCGTAGCCTACAAAACAAGTGCTAAGTATATGGTGAATGTGGTAAAGTTACATTGTTTACATATGCACAGGATTAAGTTCTAAGGCATTGGGTAAAATTATCATATACCTCCTTATAGATAGCCAAGAAAATGTTATGAAATGATGTCATTGTATGATAGTTCTGGAAGCCCATATCGGGTCGCATCTGTTAAGAAAACTATTATTGAACTTGGTTTAATGATTACAAATCAATGTAAAATGTAATGTAATGATTAAAAATCAACGTGAAATGCAATGTAATGATTAGAAATCGATGTATAACTGAAGAATACCTTTTGACATCTCTTTAGCAAAAAAAGAATATATTTTTTTCGCGAAAAAGATGCTCACCGCCTAATCTTAACATTGAACAGGATACATACACACGAATGTTAAAAGAACACAGAGTTTGTAAAATATGCAATAAGCAGGAAGAACGAGATGAGTAAGATCCTCCCGTTGTGTGTCCAGTATATGATCATTTGCGTATTGAATATTGAATATTGTCAAGATTATTTGCTTCCGAAATGGCAGTATGTAAAAATGTGACATCATATGTATTTCATGCAATGAATTATAGAAAATGCATATTAAAGGATTAATTGATAATATGTATGTTACACTACCCATGCAATCTGTACTTTGGGCATGTAGCCTTTCAGCATATGTGTAAATAAAGGTTGATTGATTGAAGATTTACGAATTGCAATCATATTTTAGAAACGAACTTTTGGTAGTCACCACTTCAATGCATTTTACTTCAAAGGAAGGGGTTAGCTTACAAAGTAATTTTCTCCTAATGTGAAGGACATACTTGCCTGTCTTTGAAAAAAAAATTACCCTTCCTCCAAATCACTTGTACATCCAGAATGGCATCTGATGGAACTACATAGACATGTATGTGCTTTCTTCGGGTAACTGTACCTGAATCTGAAACCTATTTGATCAGACTGATACGCCAATGCCTTTCATATATCATGCCAACTTTCAGATACAAAGACTATTAACGTACAAAGGTAAAGGTAAGGTAATTTATTTCATGTTTCATCTCATATAAAATACAAAATATATACAGGTCACGTGATAAAATACATGTGATGAGCCATCCCGTATGGGATCATGAGAGACTATAGAACGTTAAATGATACACAGACATAAAATATGGAATAAATATATATACGTTAGTAAAAAGGGTAAATAGCATAAAATATTTATAAAAGTTTAAGATGTATATAAAAGTAATTTTCTAACATCTAAGACATCCATGCAGGTTTTGGCATTAACTTAAAAAATATATGGGCACGACATAATAAAAGCTTGGCATAAAAATTGGCATTTAACGTTGAACATAAAACTAACATATTTTTAGTAACATTTTTTTATAGGGGGCAGTGTAAAAGTACATGTGCTTCATTTTCCACAACATCTTTACAATTAAAACATACTCTCTCTTCAAGGGGTGTATTATTATATCGCCCTGTCTCCACGTGTAAGGGGGCTACTCCACATCGGAACAACGACGGGGCTTTTCTGTGGCGTCGGGGTATTCTCTCTGTAATGTAAGGCTCAGCAGTAAACTCGGTCTTGAAAGTAGAGTAGTGTCTAAGTTTGTTACCTCCCTTGCCAGTCTTACTGTGAGTACAAGCTATCGTCTGCTTCCAGTCCCGCATATGTTGGTCGTAAACTGCTTCCCTGACCCTGGCGACATTCTGTTTAATGTAGGTGCCGTTTGAAACTTCTTCTAATTCCAATAAGTTGAGTGCCTTTAGTTTGTGTCGTATCCGCTTGATCCAGTTGTTTTTATTTCTATGTGCTTGTGTCTTTGTCCATTGGAAGATCTTGTATGTAAGACGATTTCTGCTGAGGCTATTCATTTTAGTATATACAGTATTGTAAACCTATAGAAAGTGTGTTCTGTGTTGTGATTGGCTAATTTGGGTCACATGACCAAATGTCAAAGGATGAAAATATGATTTGAATTCCCTGAAGCAAGCGACCGAATCACTGTGTAGGAAATAGAGATTACTACACTAGTGTCTGTCAGATACCATTGATCTTACGAGTTGTTTCAAAACGTATCTAACGAGCGAAAGCGAGTTAGATACGCTTTGTAACAACGAGTTGTAAGATCAATGGTATCTGACAGGCACGAGTGCAGTAATCTGTTTCTTTCACACCCCAAAATTATGTTTCTAGGTTTGTCAGCGCCATACCCGTGCTCGTGGGTTTCACCGAAATGGTAAACGTCTGAGACCTGCATCACTTCGGGCTTTCCTCCCACATTAAGCTGACACGCCGTGATATAACTGGAATAATGTTAAAAGCGGCGTTAAACCCAACTCACCCACCCACACACCCCAAAATAGCACCTTTTTAGCATCGAACCGATGAATTTGTCATGATTGCAGTAGCGCATTATACATGACACCACTGTCATAAGTGACGTCATCCTATGTGCTGCCTACTACTCATAAATTATGTGACCCGACACAAAAAGGTTTCCGTCATATCTGGATTATCAAGGCGATGATGAAAATGCAAACTAGACAATAACAAAGAACACGCTGGGTGCCAAGTTGAAAGTTAACACCTCAAAGAAATTACCAAATATGTACAACAATGTTTACTTCCGTATGACATCACTACCGGTGACCGACTTTTACAAAATGGCGTGTTCACTGACAACATTACGCGGGATTTCCAGAGGAGGATTTTCGTTGATTGAGGGATCGTATACACATAAATGGGTCACGTAAGTAATCAGAAGCATTCTGACAATCTGCTTACTGTTATTTGTTTACCATGTTTTCCAATGTAAGAAAAAGAATTAGTCAGAAATGCAGATAACTACCGTCATCGTTGTGCGTGATTTAGCGTCAGTCATGGCGCCACACAGGACAGAAACTTTTGTAAACGGCTTCTGTTGAATTTACCACATCATTGTAATGTATATATGTGTATTTCCATAATTGGTGCAACGATACTCTTCCCATGAATATTCTCAAACGCATGATCGAGCAACAATTAGACGAAAGTACCTCTAAAAAGGCTACACAGTGTAAAATCTGAATTTTGCTTTGTTTACATTTCAGCAAGTACGGTTTTCCGAGCACAGTTTTCGTTTCCATACCTAACGTATTTCGCATGATTTCATCTAGATAATTTGCATTGGTGACAAAGACCATGTATCCATTGTTTCGAAAATGTATATATAGCATTAAACATTGAAATATACCTGATCGAATAGGCGTCTCATAACCGGCATTTTGTAAACACAATCCAATATGGCGGAACGTACACTTCGGCGTTCGTGTATTCGTATTTTCCAAAACATTCTAAACGATTCTAGGCTTATCAGCGACGTTTCAGAATTATCAGTAGTGATTTGATACCCGTGATCGCTAATATGCTAATTTTCTACTTTAATATTCGAGTAAATATCCGATATTTAGATTTCTAAACACACAGTGAATATTTATATAACGCCGTGAATTGTGATTTGGCGAGATTTACAATGTACCTAATTTTCAGAACTCACTTTCAGTAATTTTGAATTGCCTAAAATGATAAACAGAAAGGAATTCAAAACTGTGAAGTGTATTAATCTGCGTGATGTATTTTGAATTTTATTCGATTTCTAAGTGAGGGTTGAAGAGGAGGGACATATGTGTCGCTGTGGCATCCAGGGGGTTTACACTCTGAAAAAACGATTATGTTGACATAACAACAGATAATGTAACTGATAATAATAACAAACAAACTCACAGACGATTTCGAGTTTGTTTATTTTTATTATTAATTATACGGTGAACATTCGACTGAAGCACCAGCAACTTATGAATGACTTACACTCAGGAAAGTAGTCCGTCATCATTACCAAAATCACAGTCACCATAACAACAACAGAACGTTCGATGTTGACGCCTCACAACCGAGTAAGTCCGGGGTGTTAAAGAGTGCGAATGTTTTTTTCTAAATAAAACAATAGGTTTACAATATCGATAAATACTATGTGTGTGTCTATTTCCGGGATTTTATCGAGTATTTGCATCTTGGAAATTTTCATTCGAGCCCCTCAAGCTAACGCTTTCGGGTCTCGAGATGAATTTCCAAGATGCAAATACTCGATAAAATCCCGGAAATAGACACACACATAGTATTTATCTTCTAATTGCACTTCCCCAAAGCTTGACAGGCGTGAGTGCCCATCCCATATCCCCCTCAACGGCAGCGTTAGGAGCTGATTTTCGAGGGCCTTTAAAAAACTTCATTGCTCTGTTTTGTACAGTTTTTAAAGACGGTTGGTTCCTTGTCCCCCATATAGCTGATCCGTACTCAACAGACGACCATAACATGGTGTCGTACATCTTGTTATATGTATCTATATGCATCCCTCCAATCGCCTTGAACTTCGAGATGAGTGGATGCGCGTGTGGCAGAACTTAAAACAGCTTTCTCCATGCGTGAAAAGTCTAAAAACTCTGTAATCAGGACTCCAAGGTACCTTTAATTGTCCGTAAGATCTAAGATAATTGTTCCACAGTGAAATTCTTGATCAGTTCTTGGCGTCGATAAACTTCTGCAATGAATAACTTTAGATTTTCCTGATTCACCGACATCTTGTTAACACAGCACCAATTATTGAGACAGTCTAAGAGAACATTTAGGTCCGCTTCATTCTCCGCTAAGAGCACTATATCGTCTGATATGCTAACACACATACCTTGTTTATAGTTACACCGATATCCAGTCCCTTCAGTGTGATAATCAAGTCATTTATATACATGTTAAATAATAAAGGGGACAGTAGGCACCCCTGTTTAAGACCACACTGTACATTAAACCACTGGGAGAGGTTCCCAGTTCGTGACAGTCGTTTCCATAGAATATCTCGGTTTATTGTGACATACGCCTTTTTAAAATCTATAAAAGCTAAATACGTTGATTTCTTGAGTTATGTCCGTGACTCCATTATAGAGGTGAGTGAAACCGTTCTGTTCGTCTGCTATGATGTCGTTGTTTTTTCTGCATACTTATACAATCGGGCATTTAAAACAGAACAATACAGTTTATAGCTTGAGTTCGTGAGTGATAATCCTCTGTATGCTAACGGGTCGTACTTATCAGCAATTGATGATTTGGGATTGTATTTATTATACCTTTCGTCCATACTGTAGGCATTATTCCATTTACACAACACAGGTTAAAAAGTTCAGGTTGCAAGTGCTAATTGATCCAATAACACTCTCGGTGGGGTAAGCTAGTTGTTAAAAAATCAAGATATCCAAGAGCTTGATCCAATAACAGTATCGGTGGGGTAGCCTAGTTGTGAAAAATCAAGATATCCAAGAGCTAATTGATCCAATAACACTCTCGTTGGGGTAGCCTAGTTATAAAAGCGTTTGCTTCTCACGCCGAAGACCCGGGTTCGATTCCCCACATGAGTACAATGTATGAAGCCCATTTCTTTGTCCCGGCCCTGATAATGCTGGAATATTGCAAACATGGATGATTGTATCTCGTCAAAAGCCATTGATTTAAAAGGCATTGACGTACTTCCTGCTGTGTACCCACATAATTCCTGCCGATGTTCCGGGAAAGTTGCGAAATACAATACAATACTTTGTGGTATATTCTGGTATTTTGATGGCATATCGGAAATGAAATTATTTCTGTATTTTCCTATGCTAAATTTAAGTGAGAATGTCACACACTTTAGTCACGTCGCGACACACAATAAACCTATAAATATGCTATTCACCCGTACACCTAAAACGAAAGTAGACCACGTGACCCACACACGGAAGTAGACTTTGACATCGGTGACTCTGTGATCAGTTCGGTTTGTGTCTGTCTTCCAGATATTGGTAAGTAAACGACCATGTGGGTAGAAAGTAGAGCAGCCTTTGTACCAGCATTGTACTGGGTTCAGCCTTTTGTCATAAATACTATTGTTGATTTGAGGAACAAGACTCATAAACCGGCCAGGTGTGAAGTCTGATCTGTTATAGGCTCATGTGATGTCCTGTTGTTATTGTCCCAGTTATATTTATACAATGAGTGTGCCGGACACACCTATTTTAGACCACCCTCCAATTCCATTCCGTACCCAGGAATGTATGAAACTTATTTGCGTCAAATTGGTTTGATATGAATAGAGTAAACAACATGTTTGAAGTGCCTCTGTCTAGAATATGGAAATTGCTGGAGTTACCTCCCTTACACCACCAACACTCGAACAAGCCTGCGGTATTGGAAGGTGCGTTCAATTATGAAAATTTGCTAACCAAAGCACCCCAAATATTCAGTCGGTAAGGGCGACCTTGGTCAACCGTATTATGACGTAAATGAGTTGACATGAGCTAACATTGGTCAATCAAGGTCAACTTGGGTTATACCTTGGTTCACCCCTGGCGGCCAGGGTTTTGAAAGGAACGCACCATTTAGTCCTGGTGGCATCTTGTCAGTGTTTGGGGCGTCTGTAAAGAGTTTGGTTTGGTTTGGTTTGTTGTTTAACGCCGCACTCAGCAATATTCCAGCTATATGACGGCGGTCGGTAAATAATCGAGTCTGGACCAGACAATCCAGTGATTGACATCATGAGCATCGATCCGTGCAATTAGGATCGAAGACATGCATCAACAAAGACAGCGAGCCTGACCATCCGATCCCGTTAGTCGCCTCTTACGACAAGCATAGTCGCCTTTCACGGCAAGCATGGGTTGCTGTAGACCTATTCTATCCCGGATCTTCACGGGTCCACCTATAAAGAAAATTTGTTTAATTTTTTTATTCAATTATGAATATAGTGATTGTAATGAATATAATTAACTAGGTATTGATTATTATATATGTCAGTGAAATGTAACTTTTGATTGTTGATGACAGCTTTGCCTCGAAATGAAACACTTGTTAACTTCTCAGAAGCTGTGTATTTTAGCAAAGGGTTTTGGGTTTCTCCGCCTCCTGGGAGTCATTATTACATCTAAGGTTGTATTTTATACGTTCTGAGTCGGATATCCTTGATTGACACTGGTTAACTCAGTTTGACTAAAATTTTCAAAATCGAACATACCTAGTACATTCTAATTGTGTATTATAAATGGATAACAATATGATAAAGTTAATGAAATTATGAAAAAGGTCAGCTTAAACAGTTTCTCATTTTCCAACGATTTGTTTCACATCAAGTGTTTGTGCAGAAGTGTGTAAAGATTAGAATAAGAAGATTATTTAATCATCTTGGCACATGACGTAAATACAAATAATAATACTTATCACACCTACACGTATTAATGTACATTGCCTGGCCAACATGGCCTATCGGGCACTTAAGTACAAATATTGTCATTATACAAGTATACAAGTGCTAAAGATCCGGGTTCGATCCCCGACATGGGTACAATGTGTGAAGCCTATTTCTGGTGTCCCCCGCCTTGATATTGCTGGAATATTGCTAAAAGCGGCATAAAACGATACACACTCACTCACTTATTGAATATCTTACCTCGTGTAGCTTAATTTGTAACATAATTTCAACGACAAGTGGCGGACTCCTAGATGTCTTCAGTGAGCTCATTCGTGACCAACTCGTGTTATTCCGGGACAAGCCGAATAGCGACTCGTTCCTCTCTCGTGGCCATTTTTGCGACCGGGTTGCGTCTTAGCGCAAACGGGCATACCTAAAACAATTGTCAACGCATTGTGTAATGTTTCACATATATTTCCCCATAGATTATATATATTTCAAATGCAATCTAAAACACACCAGGACATGCGATATTACAAGTATGATTGAACACCTGTAACTGTCTTGGGTATATTTCAGAGGCAAGACATATCTAAAATCAAAAAATATTTCTGAGGGAGTCTTTGACGACGAACTTGAAATCATACGCGCATTCGGACTGGTTTGTCGTATTTTCGCACATAACATTCATTGATAGGGGGGCGAGTCTTCTTGCAGGTTACACGGGTAGCACAGTCGTCTAAGGCGCCGCGATTCGCTGTGCAGTGTTGCGTCCCTTTGGCACGCCAGAAACCTATGATAATGGGTTCGAATCCCGGTTCTCCCCGATTAGGGTTCCTGGTTTGTCAGCACCATACCCGTGCTCGAGGGTGTCACCGAAGTGGTAAACGTCTGAGACCTGCGTCACCTCGGGCTTTCCTCCCACATTAAGCTGACACGCCGTGATACTGGAATACTGTTAAAAGCGGCGTTAAACCCAACTCACTCACTTACTCACTCTTGCAGGTTACGGAAAGGGGCGAGTGGTGACGAATGCAGTGAGCTTTGAAGCGTCTATCTTGATTACGTCAAAAAGCGTATGGTAGCGTATTGTTAAAGAACTCGAAAAGATTTGAGGCTCAAAAACATGTTACGTGGGGATACATGCATGACCTTTCGTTCGGTAACTGTACCTGAATCTGAAAACTATTTGTTCAATGTCTTTCATATGTCATGCACACTTTCAGATAAAATGGCGGCTGTGAACGTACAAGCTGAAAGTGCGTCAGGGTTTGTTGACAACTGGCAAGCGGGGAAGACCCTCGCTCAATGTAATCTACGCATGTTGGATGCGGAAGAGCTTTGTGACGTCACATTTCGAGTTGGAAGTACAGGTCACGTGATCAAGGCCCATCGCTACGTGCTCATCAGCAGAAGTTGTGTGTTCCACGCCATGTTTACCGGCCCCCTGGCGGAGACGTCGGAAGTCAGTGTTCCGGAAATAGAGCCTAAGGATTTCAGACAGTTTCTCTTGTAAGTATTAATCATTACAGTATTACATAGCAGAACATTATTTAGAAAACTACAATAGTAACACTGTACTCACAAACAAACAGTTTTTATAGTTCTGTGATAATGATGACCATCATACTCCAGAGGGAACACTGAGTGCAGGCTGTCGATCCTGCTGATGTAGGCATTGGTCCTTGTTTTCGGCCTTTTACCAGCGCGGCTCTTTTACAGATGGCGTCTGTTGAGAATTTAAAGTCTAAAGCCATCTTATACCAGCGCTGTAGGGCCACATGTTGGGTGCATGTCATGCTCATGTGGGGATATTGAAAATATATAAAACTTCAACACAAGAGAATGACCAGTCTCCTAAACAGATTCCATACTCACGGATTTAACCAAAGTGAAAACTGTCTAATACGCTGATCAGTTAATTAGGCATGTCAGACCTCGTTCTAAAATGAGAGACGTAATGATTATTGAAAACCTCTGCATTAAATTCACATACAACTCCAAAAGCGAGAACATATGTCAACAATGAAATCAAATATTCTGGCATGCAAATTTTAACTGATCTTAAATACATTTTACGTTGAACGGTAGAATTATCATTTTTTAAATACTGCATCATTTGGCAGGAAAATTATTCGCAGTCCTCTCCTTCTTCAGATACCTTTACACAGACAACACAACTGTTGATGCTGACAACGTAACAGCTCTACTGTACGCCTCCCGAAAATATGCCATCACCGCCTTAGAATCCCAATGTCTGGAGTTCCTGGAGAAACACCTCAACGTTGACAACGCCTGTGTGATTCTAGATGCTGCTCATCGTTTTGATCAAAGTCAGTTGTTTCAGAAGGCTTTGACCTTGATTAAAGATACAGGTGAGAGGTCACTACAGTCATCTGGTTTCCTGACACTGAGACAAGGGTTGTTGCAGCAGATTGTGGAGTCAGATGATTTGTCAGCCGAGGAGCACGTCATCTTTAACGCCGTTAACCGCTGGGCAGAGGCAGAGTGCAGACGTCAGGGAAGGGAGGTAACTCCTGAGATCAAGCGAACAGTTCTTGGAGAGACTTTACTGAAAGTAAGATTTCCTCTTTTGAAGCTAACGTTCCTGGCTAAGGACGTTAAAGCTAGCGGTCTCTTGACTGAACAGGAGCGTCTCACGATCCTTGAATATATTGGATGCCCTGGCAATAATGTGAAACCCTTCAACACTAAACAAAGACAACAAAGAACCCCGCATTCCATAACAAGGTTTTCATCACAGAGTAATAGAGGCTGGAATGTTGTTTTTTTTAGAAATGATGCCATTTCCTTCCAAAGTGATCGAAACCTACTGCTCTGTGGATACAGCCTGTATGGACCTGCCCGTGAGACTAAACTCTCTTCCTACTTTGTCACCACCTACTTTGGGAACGAGGAAGATGTTCTCCAGTGCATGTTTCAAGATAGAACTGAATACAAAGTCAACAGTCAAGTGTTTGATGTGGTGTTTGAGAAGTCTGTTGCTATGACAGCGGGAGTATGGTATACTCTGGCAGTGCTGATAGAAGGCGGTGATACGTGGCGAGGGGAATATGGACAGAAAGAGATATGTGCTGACGGTGTTCGTTTTACCTTCAGGAAGTCAAAACACAGCAAGAATGGCACTAGCGTCGAAGGAGGGCAGATTCCATCTCTCCTCTTCCGTGTTGCATGAACATTAACATCCAGGGGACAAAACCTTAAATATATTTTCTTTTACAAGTGTCATCAAAATAATCGTAATTGTGGTTCGCATTTTCGTTACCTCACTTACAGCCTATTTCAAATTTCCTCTCTCTAGAATATTGTACATGCAGAGGCTTATACCTCCCTTACATCACGTCCAAAACCTGAATCAGACTGCAGTATTTGTGTCGCAATCTGCTGACGTTTTGTCAGTAAATAGTAATTCTGGATACTGAGTGAACAGCAATATAATGACGGTAATAAAATAATGTCACTTGAGAAGCCATTCGTGACCAACTCGTGTTATTCCGGGACAAGCCGAATAGCGACTCGTGCCCATCTCGTGGCCATTTTAGCGACCGGGTTCCGTCTTATCACAAACAAGCATACCTAAAACAATTGTCAACTCGTTGCGTAATGGTTCACACATTTCCCCATATGAACTGAGTACAAAGTCAACAGTCAAGTGTTTGATGTGATGTTTGATTGAGGAGCCTGTTGCTATGACAGCGGGAGTATGGTATACTCTGGCAGTGCTGATACAAGGCAGTGATACGTGGGAAGGATACAATGGAAAGAGAGAGATTTTATGTGCTGACGGTGTTAGTTTTACTTTCAGGGACTCAAAACACAGCAACAATGGCACTTACGTCGATGGAGGGCAGATTCCATCTCTCCTCTACCAAGTTGCATGAACATTAACATCCAGGGGACAATTCCTTAAATATATTTAAATTATATATATATTCTCTTACAAGTGTCATCAAAATAATCGTGTTATACACATTTTCGTTACCCCACTTACAACCTATTTCAAATTGCTTCTCTCCAGCATATTGTACACGCAGAGGCTTACACCTCCCTTACACCACGTCCAAAACCTGAATCAGACTGCAGTATTTGCGTTGCGATCTGATGACGTTTTGTCAGTAAACAGTAATTCTGGATACTGAGTGAATAACAATATAATGACGGTAATGAAATAATGTCACTTGAGAAGCTGCACACTTTCCAACTTAAAAAATAACAATGTTTCACATCAGTTGTTTCTGCAGAAAAGTGAAAAGATTAGAAATCATCTTCCAAGTTAAGTGCTTTTCCACATGTGATCGTATAGGCCAAGCTGGCGTCACTGTTTACTTATAGTCGGGAGATATGACGGAACATATTTGTGCAAAGTACATTGAGAAGAAACATTAAGAATTAAGTGGAACCGTGTACGTCCATTATATCCTATTTATATCCTATTTATATCAGTGATAAAAGGCATAGCACTTTGTACATAGGTCATGGTTAGATGGTGTGCGTTCCATCAAATATGCTTAAATGCATATAGGCCGAAGTAACACTTTGAAAAATAAATCAATAATATACATGTAATTAGCAGTAGTCTCCACAAAAATTCCCTCTCACACCCTGTGCACAACAGATGTTATTCTATCTGAATAAAAGTGACATACTGCAAAAGTAGAGTCGACTTACGATTCCGACTCTTTCCTGAGCATGCGTCCATGAATCACTATCCAATAGTGTAGATACCGGGTGTTCGCTAAAAGGTGAGCGTATGTCGGTGCCACCAACATGCAAAGGCAAGTCAATTGTTTACCTACAGAACATGGGACAATATGGTACATGTCAAAATAGGGAATTGCATCGGACATCATTCTTGTAACTAATGCGTCAACTTTGGAAATGGCTTCCACATGTCTACTATATAACATTTTGAAAGCCTTGAATGTTTTCATTCTCATCAAACATCTTTTCTGGACACAAAGGGCTGAGGCTGCAGGAATATTGCTCGACATAAAGGGAAAGTTGACTATTGGAAAGTAGAAGTCAACTCTCGTCTCATACAGTCTTGTGGAGAGTTGTTTTGTCATTAAGCATAGATCTAAATATGAAACAGATGAGGCGGCCTCACTGGTCTCCTTTATTTCTAGTTCAGGTGGGTTAATCAGTGGAAGGGAATTGGTTATTGAACGATATCAGGTCATCGACATACCTGAATCTCAAGTTAAACGTCTTGGCTAAATTACCTTTTGCCATTTCGATCCGAAAGTACGATTCATATTCATAAAGATGCCGATCAGCAAGAGTGAGTGAGTGAGTGAGTGAGTGAGTTTGGTTTTACGCCGCTTTTAGCAATATTCCAGCAATATCACGACAGGGGACACCAGAAAAGTGCTTCACACATTGTACCCATGTCGGGATTCGAACCCGGGTCTTCGACGTGACGAGCGAACGCTTTAACCACTAGGCTACCCGACCACCCCAATTCCCAATAGAGGAAAGATCACAAAGATTTGCGTACTAACATTTAGCTTGAACAGACACAAATACTTGTATTGACAAGACTGACAACAGGTACATTATAAAACGAGATCATTCCCAAATAAGTGCTAGATAAAGCGCAACTGAGGTTCTGAGAATAGGTTTAAGAATTACTCTTTCATAGATCCATTTGACAGTTTCATTCTATTAGGTTATAGTGAGATTAAAAACCTGTCAATATGCCGGATAACTTTCCGCCTTCAATCTTCGACCCCGTTCTATACAGTTATCACTACTTATACAAACACACATCAAAGTAAATTAATTACCCTGTGACTCTGACATAAGAATCGATGTAACCTATTTCTCCAAAAGCCAGATGTAATTTATTCTATTGGGTTATTTCTGGTCGAGATCTATCCTCTTGGCGTCTTCGACGTGACGAGCGAACGCTTTAACCACTAGGCTACCCGACCGCCCCCGATCAGCAAGAAGGGAAACACAATTGGTTGTCATGGGTATGACTACTTTTTGCCCAAATGTCTTACCCCCAAATTTTTTATCAATGAGGAAGTCCAGTATTTCACATATTGTTTTTTTTTCAGTAAACTCCAGCTGGCATTCGCTTTCATCTTTGACAAATTGACCTGAACCTCTGAAATAGATATATAACTGTATCTGTGGTCACGAATGATTTGTAACAGAAGAGTGCTCGTGGGTTTCACTGAAGTGGTAAACGTCTGAGACCTGCATCACTTCGGGCTTTCCTCCCACATTAAGCTGAGACGCCGTGACATAACTGGAATAATGTTAAATGCGGCGTTAAACCCAACTCACCCACTCACTCACTGTAACAGAAGACCCAGGGATCAAGGAATGAAGTTTTTTCTTAAGTCATAAGGGATAGTGGAGTACAGAACGAATATAAGTATTAAGGAGTCATCACGTCACTATAATTTAAATCAACCAAAGAAGTAGAGTGGATGTCATACGAGCTGGTTTTGGATCGAATGGTTAGAATCACTGAAACAAGATTTTGTTGTTGTTGTTAAACGCCGCATTCAGCAATACTCCAGCTGTCTGAAAGATAATGTCCTCATCTAGCCTTATACACGTAATGAATAGTAGTGTCATCATCTGGCCTTATACACACTTGTTTGTTTGTTTATTTGTTTGTTGTTTAACGCCGCTCTCGGTAATATCTCAGATATATGACGCCGGTCTGTAAATAATCGAGTCTGGACAAGGCAATCCAGTGATTGACACCATGAGCATCGATCCACACAATTAGGATACGATGACATGCCTCAACCAAGTCAGCGAGCCTGACCACCCGATCCCGTTAGTCGCCTCTTACAACAAGCATGGGTTGCTGAAGACCTATTCTAGCCCCGATCTTCACGGATCCCTCATACACGTAATGAATAGCAGGGTCCTCATCTCGCCTTATGGCAGTCTCTACAAAACATTCAACATCATACTTGAAATCACTAACTAACCACACAAAACCAATGAAAATTAAACAAATCATAATAAAAGACGCAGGATCAGGTTTACTATCATAAATGGTAATACAATGGCTCACGGATTTGATTCGATTTACCCTCTGATATAAACGACTATCAGTACATATGCTTATGTTTTCCAACAGTTAATGAGGTGACACTGACCTTCAGCCAATGTAGCTGAACACATGTGATGACAAAATTGACTCACTGGCATCTATTCTCTGTAAGTGGATCATCAATTAATCTCATTCAAATCAGACCTTAATTCTCGCTACCGCTGAACAAAGATCTGAAGACATCCCATAAGGGGTCGCGACAGAACGACCTTTCATCCGACTAATCAGAGCGTCGCTTACCAGATTATGAAAGTGACAGTCGGAATGTGATTTCTACCTCGAAATGCATAACACGGTCTATTCCGAACGATACTTTCGGGTTTAACGACTGAATTCTTCAATCTAGATCATCTATTAGCCATTCCAGAATCATCTTTTGTTCAGGTTTCAAATTTGTAATCGAGAATTTGTCAAAATATGTTTCGAAGCGTAATCGCCAATTTGAAATTGGTGCCGTAAAGCAAAAGAAAGCTCCCTTCTGATTGGTCAATCCATTGGTCGGTCAAAGTTTGTGCAAGGTCGGTCAGACATGACCCGTAATGGGATGACCTCAGATCTTTGTTTAGCAGTAGCGAGAACTAAGATCTGATTTTAGTGAGATTGGCGGATCATGGCAACAGCTGGTAAATAATACCAGTGCTCACAATCATATATATATTATACATAAGGTATTCGGTAAATCATCCTTCCCTACGGAAACTGTCAAATGCACAGGTACAAATAACACTCATACAATCAGTGCGGGGTGATCAACCTTTGTACCAAGATGGTTTTGTTGTTAAGGTAGTTGAGACAAAATCAACCTCGCTCCATGTTTGATTGTATTCTCCCGCTAAGGCCACATTCAGCAAGTACTGAACTATGGGATATGACGACAGAGACACGATACATTTTCCCAAAAATTAGACACATTAGTCATATTAGTCGCGACACACAATAAACTTACACTCACCATTCACCTGTACACTTGAACCGAAAGTAGATCACGTGACCCACACACGGAAGCGTACACTGTCAGCGGTAACACAGTAAACAATTCAGTTCGTGTCTGTTTTCCAGATATCGGTAAGTAAACGAGCACTTTGGTAGGAAGTAGAGGATCAATTATATCATCATGGTACTGGGTTTAGCGGTGTTAGATATTGTTGAATTAAGGTACAATATTCATAGGCCGCACGTGTGTTCAGTCTGACCTATTATCGGTTTATGTGATGTCCTGGTGTCGTTGTCACTGTTATCGTATAGTCATACAATTACTGTGCACCGCACGTCGATTTGAGACATTCCTAATATTTCATTCCTTACAATTGTTATAACACTTATTTAGGTCAAATTGATTGGATATAAATGCAGAAAACAACCTATTTAAAGTTGCATCGATCTTGACAATTGTGCATGCTGGAGTTACCTCCCTTACACCCTGTTTCGGGCCCGAACTTACCTGCGATATGAGGGATAGGGTATATTGATGTTTCGTCAGTGTTTTGTAATTTTGAATTAAAATGGATAACAAAATAATGATGTTAATGAAATAATTTCACTTGGGCAGCTGTTCACTTTCCAACTTAAACAATGAAATGTTTCACATGTTTCTTCAGAAATGTGAGATTAGAAATCACTTATGCCAAGTTAAGTGATTCAGCATGTGATTGATGTAAACCAACCTGGCGTCACTGTTTACATAAGACTGAAAGAATATGACAAACATACTTGTTACAAATATATAGGGAAGCAACATAAAAAAGCAGGTGCAATTAAAATCAGTGATACAAATTACTATGGTTTACATATAGTTCACGCTTGATTGATTGTTCCAACTAATAGGCTTGAATATTTATACATGTAGGTCGAAGTAACATTTTCAAATAAGAAATAAATAATATACTTTTACATGTAATCAATAATAGTGTCCTCATCTCGTAGTCTCAATGCCGTAGCCTACAAAACAAGTGCTAAGTATAGGGTGAATGTGGTAAAGTAACATTGTTTACATATGCACAGGATTAAGTTCTAAGGCATTGGGTAAAATTATCATATACCTCCTTATAGATAGCCAAGAAAATGTTATGAAATGATGTCATTGTATGATAGTTCTGGAAGCCCATATTGGGTCGCATCTGTTAAGAAAACTATTATTGAACTTGGTAAAATGATTACAAATCAATGTAAAATGTAATGTAATGATTAAAAATCAATGTGAAATGCAATGTAATGATTAGAAATCGATGTATAACTGAAGAATACCTTTTGACACCTCTTTAGCAAAAAAAAGAATATATTTTTTTCGCGAAAAAGATGCTCACCGCCTAATCTTAACATTGAACAGGGAACATACACACGAATGTTAAAAGAACAGTTTGTGTTTGTAAAATATGCAATAAGCAGGAAGTACGAGATAAGTAAGATCCTCCCGTTGTGTGTCCAGTATATGATCATTTGCGTATTGAATATTATCAAGATTATTTGTTTCCGAAATGGCAGTATGTAAAAATGTGACATCATATGTATTTCATGCAATGAATTATAGAAAATGCATATTAAAGGATTAATTGATAATATGTATGTTACACTACCCATGCAATCTGTACTTTGGGCATGTAGCCTTTCAGCATATGTGTAAATAAAGGTTGATTGATTGAAGATTTACGAATTGCAATCATATTTTAGAAACGAACTTTTGGGAGTCACCACTTCAATGCATTTTACTTCAAAGGAAGGGGTTAGCTTACAAAGTAATTTTCTCCTAATGTGAAGGACATACTTGCCTGTCTTTGAAAAAAAAATTACCCTTCCTCCAAATCACTTGTACATCCAGAATGGCATCTGATGGAACTATATAGACATGTATGTGCTTTCTTCGGGTAACTGTACCTGAATCTGAAACCTATTTGATCAGACTGATACGCCAATGCCTTTCATATATCATGCCAACTTTCAGATACAAAGACTATTAACGTACAAAGGTAAAGGTAAGGTAATTTATTTCATGTCTCATCTCATACAAAATACAAAATATATACAGGTCACGTGATAAAATACATGTGATGAGCCATCCCGTATGGGATCATGAGAGACTATAGAACGTTAAATGATACACACACATAAAATATGGAATAAATATATATACGTTAGTAAAAAGGGTAAATAGCATAAAATATTTATAAAAGTTTAAGATGTATATAAAAGTAATTTTCTAACATCTGAGACATCCGTGCAGGTTTTGGCATTAACTTCAAAAATATATGGGCACGACATAATAAAAGCTAACTGATCAACATCAGCCATATCATAAAAATTGGCATTTAACGTTGAACATAAAACTAACATATTTTTAGTAACATTTTTATATAGGGGGCAGTGTAAAAGTACATGTGCTTCATTTTCCACAACATCTTTACAATTAAAACATACTCTCTCTTCAAGGGGTGTATTATTATATCGCCCTGTCTCCACGTGTAAGGGGGCTACTCCACATCGGAACAACGACGGGGCTCTTCTGTGGCGTCGGGGTATTCTCTCTGTAATGTATGGCTCAGCAGTAAACTCGGTCTTGAAACTAGAGTAGTGTCTAAGTTTGTTACCTCCCTGGCCAGTCTTACTGTGAGTACAAGCTATCGTCTGCTTCCAGTCCCCCATATGTTGGTGGTAAACTGCTTCCCTGACCCTGGCGACATTCTGTTTAATGTAGGTGCCGTTTGAAACTTCTTCTAATTCCAATAAGTTGAGTGCCTTTAGTTTGTGTCGTATCCGCTTGATCCAGTTGTTTTTATTTCTATGGGCTTGTGTCTTTGTCCATTGGCAGATCTTGTATGTAAGACGATTTCTGCTGAGTCTATTCATTCTAGTATATACAGTATTGCACTTCCCCAAAGCTTGACAGGCGTGAGTGCCAATCCCATATCCCCCTCAACGGCAGCGTTAGGAGCTGATTTTCGAGGGCCTGTAAAAAACTTCATTGCTCTGTTTTGTACAGTTTTTATAGACAGTTGGTTCCTTGTCCCCCATATAGCTGATCCGTACTCAACCGACGACCATACCATGGTGTCGTACATCTTGGTATATGTACCTATATGCATCCCTCCAATCGCCTTGAACTTCGAGATGAGTAGATGCGCGTGTGGCAGAACTTAAAACAGCTTTCTCCATGCGTGAATAGTCTAAAAACTCAGTAATCAGGAGTCCACGGTACCTATAATTGTCCGTAAGATCTAAGATAATTGTTCCATAGTGAAATTCTTGATCACTTCTTGGCGTCGATAAACTTCTGCAATGAATAACTTTAGATTTTCCTGATTCACCGACATCTTGTTAACACAGCACCAATCATTGAGACAGTCTAAACGAACATTTAGGTCCGCTTCATTCTCCGCTAAGAGTGAGTGAGTTTGGTTTAACGCCGCTTTTAACAGTATTCCAGTTATATCACGGCGTGTCAGCTTAATGTGGGAGGAAAGCACGAAGTGATGCAGGTCTTAGACGTTTACCACTTCGGTGAAACCCACGAACACGGGTATGGTGCTGACAAACCTAGAAACATAATCGGGTTGAACCGGGATTCGAACCCACAATCATAGAATTCTGGCGTGCCGAAGGGACACAACTCTGCACAGCGAATTGCGGCGCCTTAGACGACTGGGCCACCCGTGCCCCCTCTCCGCTAAGAGCACTATATCGTCTGCATATGTTAACACACATACCTTGTCTCCATCTCTAGTTATCCAGTCCAGTCCCTTCAGTGTGATAATAAAGTCATGTATATACATGTTAAATAATAAAGGGGATAGTAGGCACCCCTGTTTAAGACCACACTGTACATGAAACCACTGGGAGAGGTTCCCGTTTATCCTGATGCATGATTTCACGTTCTTATATAACGATTGAAGAGCAACATACATTCTTCCATTAATACCAGTTTGTGACAGTCGTTTCCATAGAATATCTCGGTTTATTGTGACATACGCCTTTTTAAAATCTATAAAAGCTAAAAACGTTGATTTCTTGAGTTATTTCCGTGACTCCATTATAGAGGTGAGTGATGATAGGTGTTTACAGTAGATCGTCCTTTCCTGAAACCGTTCTGTTCGTCTGCTATGATGTCGTTGTTTTCTGCATACTTATACAATCGGGCATTTAAAACAGAACAATACAGTTTACAGCTTGAGTTCGTGAGTGATAATCCTCTGTGTGATAACGGGTCGTACTTATCAGCAATTGATGATTTTGGGATTGTATTTATTATACCTTTCGTCCATTCTGTAGGCATTATTCCATTTACAAAACACAGGTTAAAAAGGTCAGGTTGCAAGAGCTAATTGATCCAATAACACTCTCGGTGGGGTAGGCTAGTTGTTAAATATCAAGATATCCAAGTGCTAACTGATCCAATAACAGTATCGGTGGGGTAGCGTATTTGTTAAAAATCAAGATATCCAAGAGCTAATTGATCCAGTAACACTCTCGTTGGGGTAGGCTAGTTGTTAAAAATCAAGATATCCAAGAGCTAATTGATCCAATAACACTCTCGGTGGGGTAGGCTAGTTGTTAAAAATCAAGATATCTAAGTGCTTAATGATCCATTAACACTCTCGGTGGGGTAGCCTAGTTGTTAAAAATCAAGATATCCAAGTGCTTGATGATCCATTAACAGTATCGGTGGGGTAGCCTAGTTGTTAAAAATCAAGATATCCAAGAGTTAATTGATCCAATAACACTCTCGTTGGGGTAGCCTAGTTATAAAAGCGTTTGCTTCTCACGCCGAAGACCCGGGTTCGATTCCCCACATGAGTACAATGTATGAAGCCCATTTCTTTGTCCCGGCCCTTATAATGCTGGAATATTGCAAACATGGATGATTGTATCTCGTCAAAAGCCATTGATTTAAAAAGCATTGACGTACTTCCTGCTGTGTACCCACATAATTCCTGCCGATGTTCCGGGAAAGTTGCGAAATACAATACAATACTTTGTGGTATATTCTGGTATTTTGATGGCATATCGGAAATGAAATTATTTCTGTATTTTCCTATGCTAAGTTTAAGTGAGAATGTCACACACTTTAGTCACGTTGCGACACACAATAAACCTATAAATATGCTATTCACCCGTACACCTAAAACGAAAGTAAACCACGTGACCCACACACGGAAGTAGACTTTGACATCGGTGACTCTGTGATCAGTTCGGTTTGTGTCTGTCTTCCAGATATTGGTAAGTAAACGAACATCTGGGTAGAAAGTAGAGCAGCCTTTGTACCAACATAGTATTGGGTTCAGCCTTGTGTCATAGATACTGTTGTTGATATGAGGAACAAGACTCATAAACCGGCCAGGTGTGAAGTCTGATCGATTACAGGCTCATGTGATGTCCTGTTGTTATTGTCCCAGTTATATTTATACAATAAGTGTGCCGGACACACCTATTTTAGACCACCCTTCAATTCCATTCCGTACCCAGGAATGTATGAAACTTATTTGCGTCAAATTGGTTTGATATGAATACAGTCAACAACATGTTTGAAGTGCATCTGTCTAGAATATGGAAATTGTTGGAGTTACCTCCCTTACACCACCAACACCCGAACAAGCCTGCGGTACTGGAAGGTGCGTTCGATGATGTCAATTAGCTAACCAAAGTACCCCAAATATTCAGTCGGTAAGGGCGACCTTGGTCAACCGAATTATGACGTAAATGAGTTGACATGAGCTTACATTGGTCAACCAAGGTCAGCTCTCCAAATGATGTCATCTGTAAAGATTTTGGTTTTAGTTTGGTTTGTTGTTTAACGTCACACTCAGCAATATTCCAGTTATATGACGGCGGTCGGTAAATAATCGAATCTGGGCCAGACAGTCCAGCGATTGACATCATGAGCATCGATCCACGCAATTGGGATAGATGACATGCATCAACCAAGACAGCGAGCCTGACCATCCGATCCCGTTAGTCACCTTTTACGACAAGCATAGTCGCCTTTCACGGCAAGCATTGGTTGCTGAAGACCTATTCCTCCCCGGATCTTCACGGGTCCACCTATAAAGAAAATTTGTTTAATTTATTGTTTCAATCATGAATATAGTGATTTTAATTAATATAATTAACTAGGTATTGATTATTATATATGTCAGTGAAATGTAACTTTCGATTGTTGATATAAATAATTCAAAAATAAATAGGGCCTGATTGCGTATTGTCAGTGCCTGGGGCACGGTTCTCTGGCTCGCAGTCTCCAAGTGACGTTATCGTCAAAGAAATGTAGTTTAATTTAATGATTTAATCATGAATATAGAGATTTTAATGAATATAATTAACTGGATATTGATTGTATATATGTCAGTGCAAATGTAACTTTCGATTTACATTCAATAGACAAAGATACGATGACAGCTTTGCCACGAAATGAAACACTTGTTAACTTCTCAGAAGCTGTGTATTTTAGCAAAGGGTTTTGGGTTTCTCCGTCTCCTGGCAGCCATTATTACATCTAAGGTTGTATTTTATACGTTCTGAGTCGGATATCCTTGATTGACACTGGTTAACTCAGTTTGACTAAATTTTTCAAAATCGAACATACCTAGTACATTCTAATTGTGTATTATAAATGGATAACAATATGATAAAGTTCATGAAATTATGAAAAAGGTCAGCTTAAACAGTTTCTCATTTTCCAACAATTTGTTTCACATCAAGTGTTTGTGCAGAAGTGTGAAAAGATTAGAAGAAGAAGATTATTTAATCATCTTGTCACACGATGTAAATACAAATAATATTACATATCACACCTACACGTATTAATGTACATTGTCTGGCCAACATGGCCTATCGGGCACTTAAGTAGAAATATTGTCATTATACAAGTATACAAGTACTAAAGATCCGGGTTCGATCCCCGACATAGGTACAATGTGTGAAGCCACTTTCTGGTGTCCCCCCGCCGTGATATTGCTGGAATATTGCTAAAAGCGGCCTAGAACAATACACACTCACTCACTCACTTATTGAATATCTTACCTCCTGTAGCTTAATTTGTAACATAATTTCAACGACAAGTGGCGGACTCCTAGATGTCTTCAGTGAGCTCATTCGTAACCAACTCGTGTTATTCCAGGACAAGCCGAATAGCGACTCGTTCCCCTCTCGTGGCCATTTTTGCGACCGGGTTGCGTCTTAGCGCAAACGGGCATACCTAAAACAATTGTAAACTCGTTGTGTAATGGTTCACATATATTTCCCCATAGATTATATATATTTCAAATGCAATTTAAAGCACACCAGGACATGCGATATTACAAGTATGATTGAACACCTTTAACTGTCTTGGGTATATTTTAGAGGCAAGACATATGTAAAATCAAAAATTATTTCTGAGGGAGTCTTTGACGAAGAACTTGAAATCATACGCGCATTCGGACTGGTTTGTCGTATTTTCGCACATAACATTCATTGATAGGGGAGCGACTCTTTTTGCAGGTTACACCGGTGGCCCAGTCGTCTAAGGCACCGCTATTCGCTGTGCAGTTTTGCGTCCCTTTGGCACGCCAGAAACCTATGATTGTGGGTTCGAGTCCCGGTTCGCCCTGATTATGTTTCTAGGTTTGTCAGCACCATACCCGTGCTCGTGGGTTTCGCCGAAGTGGTAAACGTTTGAGACCTGCATCACTTCGGGCTTTCTTCCCACATTAAGCTGACAAGCCGTGCTATAACTGGAATACTGTTAAAAGCGGCGTTAAACCCAACTCACTCACTTACTCACTCTTGCAGGTTACGGAAAGGAGCGAGTGGTGACGAATGCAGTGAGCTTTGAAGCGTCTATCTTGATTGCGTCATAAAGCGCATGGTAGCGTATTGTTAAAGAACTCAAAAACATGTTACATTGGGATACATGCATGAGCTTTCTTTGGGTAACTGCACCTGAATCTGAAAACTATTTGTTCAATGTCTTTCATATGTCATGCACACTTTCAGATAAAATGGCGGCTGTGAACGTACAACAAGCTGAAGATACGTCAGGGTTTGTTGACAACTGGCAAGCGGGGAAGACCCTAGCTCAATGTAATCTACGCATGTTCGATGCGGAAGAGCTTTGTGACGTCACATTTCGTGTGGGAAGTACGGGTCATGTGATCACGGCCCATCGCTACGTGCTCATTAGCAGGAGTTGTGTGTTCCACGCCATGTTTACTGGGCCCCTGGCGGAGACGTCGGAAGTCAGTGTTCCTGAAATAGAGCACAAGGAGTTCAGACAGTTTCTCTTGTAAGTATTAATCATTACGGTATTACAGAACAGAACATTGTTCAGAAAACTATACCGACCAAATTAAAAACTTCACAATCCTAAAATTTTAACATTTTGACCAGTTATCATTGTCGGCCCTTATTGTGTATTTAAACAGTAATGGCCACGTATTGTCTTCAGATAACACCCGTTTTTGTGCAGGTGAATCGATCAAAATCATGTGCACAGCACTATAGTAGCAAAAGTGGTTTTTCACGTGCAACTGGTCACGTGGCCATAATACCGCACTTGTTTTCAGCCATACTTGTTAGCAGTCATTAACAAAAAAAGAAAAACACAAGAAAGCAAAAGTCTTTACGGCCATTTGTCATGCCATGCCTTTCAAATGTGCAACGTGAACGTGCCATCGGCATGTTGCAGACGGGAACGTCCGTAGCTGAAGTCGCAAGGACAGAGGGTTGTAGTCGACGGACTGTTTATGATTTACAGACGCGTGTACAGCAAACTGGTATCACCGCTGATCGCCCTCGGCCAGGTCGACCACGTGTGACGTCACATGCAGAGGATTGTCAGATTGTCTTACGTCAACTCCGTAACCGATTTTTGACGGATACATCAACCAGAAATGAACTGTTTAGGGTTAGACTGAGTGCGCAAACTGTTCGAAACCGTCTGAGAACTGCTCACCTTCAAGCACGACGGCCATACCACGGGCCGATTCTGACTCAATTACACAGACGTCAACGTCAATTGTGGGCACAGCGACACTTACAATGGACTCAGAGGAATTGGAATCGAGTCGTTTTCAGTGAGGAATCCCGATTTAATCTTCGATTTGCTGATGGTAGGGCGAGGGTGTGGAGGCGCCGTCATGAACGTTACGCCCAGTGTTGTGTACAGGAAGTTGACAGATTTCGAGGCGGAAGTGTCATGGTGTGGGATGCTTTCTGTGGCAATGCACGTTCCAGGCTTCGTGTCATCCGTGGCAACCTCATTGCTGTTGCTTACCGCGACCAGGTACTGGCACCAGAACTTCTGCCTTTTATGGCAGCACATAGACCCGGTTTGATCTTCCAACACGACAATGCCACACCCCACACAGCAATTTTGACAAGGAATTTCCTTCAGAATGCGGGAGTCAACGTCATAGACTGGCCATCAAGGTCTCCCGACCTCAATCCCATCGAACACGTCTGGGATGCTCTTGGTAGAAGTCTGCGCACTCTCCAGAACCAACCACAGAATTTGCAAGATCTTGGCACCATTTTGCAGCAACAATGGCGTCGTCTTCCCAATCATGTGTTCACAAGCATCACAAGGTCCATGCGGAGGCGTTGTGTGGCAGTTGTCAACGCACATTGTGGCCATACACGCTACTGAACTTGTGTGCCATCAGACTCTCGTGCTTGGGACTTATGATTTAAACTGTTGATGTTATTACCGAATACCGTAGGTGCTTTGGACAAATTATGGTTACCACCGTTAATTAAAATCCTTCTTTGTACATCAATGATTAAAAATTACATTCTCTGATACATTTGTCCGTTGTGTATAATATATGGGATTACTTTTAAAAATGTGAAGTTTTTAATTTGACTCAGTATATAACAGTAACACTGTACTCAAAAACAAACAGTTTTTATATTTCTGTGATAATTGATGACCATCATTCTCAGTGCAGGTTGTCGATCCATCTGATGTAGGCATTGGTCCTTGTTTTCGGCTTTTTACCAGCTCTGTTTTTTTTACAGAAGGCTGAATATACCATTCTTCTCATACGTGGCGTCTGTTGAGAATTTAAAGTCTAAAGCCATCTTATACCAGCGCCATAGGGCCACATGTCGGGTGCATGTCATGCTCATGTGGGGATAATGAAAATGTATAAAAGGTTGACGCAACAGATTCCTTACTCATGGGTTTAACCAAAGTGAAAACTGCCAATTAGGCTGTCTGACATTGTTCTAAAATAAGAGACAATATGATTATTGAACTCCTCTCCAAAACAGCATTAAACCCAATTCACATACAACTCCAACGGCGAGAACGTATGTCAACAATGAAATAAAATGTTCTGACATGCAAACTTTAACTTATCTCAAATGCATTTTACTTTGAATGGTAGTATTACCTTATTTCATTTTACTTTTGATAATCTATTTATATACACTGCATCATTATGCGTAGTGCTCTACCTGTTGCTCACTTCCAATGTGTACACTTGCTTCAGAGTTCATGCCTGTGAATATGAAGGTTTTGATCTGGTATCATGTTTCAGATTCCTATACACTGACGACACTACTGTTGATGCTGACAACGTAACAGCTCTACTGTACGCCTCCAGAAAATATGCCATCATCGCCTTAGAATCCCAATGTCTGGAGTTCCTGGAGAAACACCTCAACGTTGACAACGCCTGTTTGATTCTAGATGCTGCTCATCGTTTTGATCAAAGTCAGTTGTTTCAGAAGGCCTTGACCTTGATTAAAGATACAGGTGAGAGGTCACTACAGTCATCTGGTTTCCTGACACTGAGACAAGGGTTGTTGCAGCTGATTGTGGAGTCAGATGATTTGTCAGCCGAGGAGCACGTCATCTTTAACGCCGTTAACTGCTGGGCAGAGGCAGAGTGCAGACGTCAGGGAAGGGAGGTAACTCCTGAGATCAAGCGAACGGTTCTTGGAGAGACTTTACTGAAAGTAAGATTTCCTCTTTTGAAGCAAAGGTTCCTGGCTAGGGACGTTAAAGCTAGCGGTCTCTTGACTGAACAGGAGCGTCTCACGATCTTTGAATATATTGGATGCCCTGACAATGATGTGAAACCCTTCAACACTATTCATAGAAAACAAAACATTACGCATTCTATAACAAGGTTTTCAACACAATCCGTATTAGGCTGGTCAGTTGGTGGTAAAAATTGCGATTCTATTTCCTTCCAAAGCAGCCGAAACCTGATGCTCTGTGGATACAGCCTGTATGGACCTTTCCGTGAGACTAAACCCGCTACCTACTTTGTCACCACCTACTTTGGGAACGAGGAAGATGTTCTCCAGTGCAGGATTCAAGATAAAACTGAGTACAAAGTCAACAGTCAAGTGTTTGATGTGGTGTTTGAGAAGCCTGTTGCTATGAAAGCGGGAGTATGGTATACTCTGGCAGTGCTGATACAAGGCAGTGCGACGTGGGCGGGACACAATGGAAAGAGAGAGATTTTATGTGCTGACGGTGTCAGTTTTACCTTCAGGGACTCACAACACAGCCATAATGGCACTAACGTCGACCAAGGGCAGATTCCATCTCTCCTCTACCATGTTGCATGATTATTACCATCTAGGGAACAATTCCTTAAATATATTTTCTTTAACAAGTGTCATCAAAATAATCGTAATTGTGGTTCGCATTTTCGTTACCTCACTTACAACCTATTTCAAATTACATATTGTTGATGCAGAGGCTTACACCTCCCTTGCACCACGTCCAAAACCTGATACGGACTGCAGTATTTGCGTTGCGATCTGCTGACGTTTTGTCAGTAAATAGTAATTTTCTGGATACTGAGTGAATAACAATATAACGATGAAAATAAATTAATGTCAACTCAGAAGCTGCACACGTTCCAACTTAAAAAATAACAATGTTTCACATCAGTTGTTTCTGCAGAAAAGTGAAAAGATTAGAATTCATCTTCCAAGTTAAGTGCTTTACCACATGTGATCGTAGAGGCCAAGCTGGCGCCACTGTTTACCTTTTGAAAGCCTTGAAAGTTGTCACTCTGATCAAACAACATTTCGGGACACAAAGGGCTGAGGCTGCAGGATATTGCTTGACATAAAGGGAAAGTTGACTATTGGAAAGTAGAAGTCAACTCTCTTCTCATACAGTCTTGTGGAGAGTGTTTTGTCACTCTGAGTCTTTATGCCTAGATCTAAATATGAAACAGATAAGGCGGCCTCAGTGGTCTCCTTTATTTCTAGTTCAGGTGGGTTAATCAGTGGAAGGGAATTGGTTATTGAACGATATCAGGTCATCGACATACCTGAAGCTCAAGTTAAACTTCTTGGCTAAATTACCTTTTGCCATTTCGAGCCGAAAGTCCGATTCATATGCATAAAGATGCCGATCAGCAAGAGTGAGTGAGTGAGTGAGTTTGGTTTTACGCCGCTTTTAGCAATATCCCAGCAATATCACGGCGGGGGACACCAGAAAAGGGCTTCACACATTGTACCCATCTCGGGATTCGGACCCGGGTCTTCGGCGTGGCGAGCGAACGCTTATACCACTAGGCTACCCGACCACCCCCGATCAGCAAGAAGGGAAACACAATTGGTTGTCATGGGTATGACTACTTTTTGCCCAAATGTCTTACCCCCAAATTTTTTATCAATGAGGATGGCCAGTATTTCACATATTGTTATTTTTTCAGTAAATTCCAGCTGGCATTCGCTTTCATCTTTGACAAATTGACCTGAACCTCTGAAGATAGATATATAACTGTATCTGTGGTCACGAATGATTTGTAACAGAAGAGTGCTCGTGGGTTTCACCGAAGTGGTAAACGTCTGAGACCTGCATCACTTCGGGCTTTCCTCCCACATTAAGGTGACACGCCGTGATATAACTGGAATAATGTTAAAAGCGGCGTTAAACCCAACTCACCCACTCACTCACTCTAACAGAAGACCCAGGGATCAAGGAATGAAGGTTTTCTTAAGTCATAAGGGATGAAAGTACAGAACGAATACTAGTATTAAGGAGTCATCACGTCACTATAATTCAAATCAAGCAAAGAAGTTGAGTGGATGTCATACGAGCTGGTTTTGGATCGGAAAGGCAAATTTAGAAAAAAACCCAGTAAGAACCGTGACATCGACTAACGCCACGCGACCGCGACATCGAATGGTTAGAATCACTGAAACACGATTTTAATTATTTTTTGTTTAACGCCGCATTCAGCAATACTCCAGCTGTCTGAAAGATAATGACCTCATCTAGCCTTATACACGTAATGAATAGTAGTGTCATCATCTGGCCTTATACACACTTGTTTGTTTGTTGTTTAACGCCGCTTTCGGCAATATCTCAGATAAATGACGCCGGTCTGTAAATAATCGAGTCTGGACCAGACAATCCAGTGATTGACATCATGAGCATCGATCCACGCAATTAGGATACAACCACATGCATCAACTAAGTCAGCGAGCCTGACCACCCGATCCCGCTAGTCGCCTCTTACGACAAGCATGGGTTGCTGAAGACCAATTCTACCCCTGATCGTCACGGATCCCTTATACACGTAATGAAAAGCAGGATCCCCATCTCGCCTTATGGCAGTCTCTACAAAACATTCAACATGATACTTGAAATCTCTAACTAACCACACAAGATCAATGAAAGTTAATGAAAAACGCAGGATTAGGTTTACAATCATAAACGGTAATACAAGGGCTCACGGATTTGATTCGATTTACCCTCTGATATAAACGACTATCAGTACATATGCTTATGTTTTCCAACAGTTAATGAGGTGACACTGACTTCCAGCCCATGTAGCTGAACACATGTAATGACAAAATTGACTCACTGGCTTCTATTCCCTGTAAGTGGATCATCAATCTCATTAAAATCATACCTTAATTCTCGCTACCGCTGAACAAAGATCTGAAGACATCCCATAAGGGGTCGCGTCAGAAGGACCTTTCATCCGACTAATCAGAGCGTCGATTACCAGATTATGAAAGTGACGGTTGGAATGTGATTTCTACCTCGAAATGCATAACACAGTGTATTCCGAACGATACTTACGGGTTTAAGGACTGAATCAATACAATCTAGATCATCTATTATCCATTCCAGAATGTTCAGGTTTCAAATTTGTAATCGAGAATTTGTCAAAATATGTTTCGAAGCGTAGTCGCGAATTTGAAATTGGTGCCGTAAAGCTCAAGAAAGCTCACTTCTGATTGGTCAATCCATTGGTCGGTCAAAGTTCGCGCAAGGTCGGTCTGACGTGACCCGTAATGGGATGTCCTCAGATCTTTGTTTAGCGGAAGTGACAACTAAGATCTGATTTTAATGGATTGGTGGATCATGGCAACAGATGGTGAGTATAACCAGTGCTCACAATCATATACATATTATACATAAGGTATTTCGTAAATCACCCTTCCCTACGGAAACTGTCAAATGCACATATTCAGATAACACTCATACAATCAGTGCGGGATGGAAAACTTTTGTACTATAATGGTTTTGTTGTTGAAGTTTTTGCGACAAAATCAACCTCGCTCCATGTTTGATTATATTCTCCTGCTAAGGCAACATTTAGCAAGTACTGAACAGTTGGAAATGACGACAGAGACACAATACATTTTCCCAAATTAGACACATTAGTCCTATTAGTCGCGACACTCAATAAACGTACACTCACCATTCACCTGTACACCTGAACCGAAAGTAGATCACGTGACTCACACACGGACGTGTACATTGCCAGCGGTAACACAGTAAACAGTTCGCTTCGTGTCTGTTTTCCAGATATTGGTAAGTAAACGAAGTAGAGCAGCGCTTGTATCATCATAGTACTGATTTAGCCGTGTGTTAGATATTGTTGATTCAAGGTACAATATTCATAGACTGCTCGTGTGTTCAGTCTGACCTATTATCGGCTTATGCGATGTCCTGGTGTCGTTGTCACTGTTATGGTATAGTCACACAATTACTGTGCACCGCACGCCGATTTGAGACCTTCCTAATATTTCATTCCTTACTCACAATTGTTATAACACTTATTTAGGTCAAATTGATTGGATATAAATGCAGAAAACAACCTATTTAAAGTTTCATCGATCTTGACAATTGTGCATGCTGGAGTAACCTCCCTTACACCCTGTCTCTCGCCCGAACTTACCTGCGATTAGAGGGATAGGGCATATTGATGTTTCGTCAGTGTTTTGTAATTCTGAATTAAAATGGATAACAAAATAATGATGTTAATGAAATAATTTCACTTGGGCAGCTGTTCACTTCCAACTTAAACAATGAAATGTTTCACATGTTTCTTCAGAAATGTGCGATTAGAAATCACTTATGCCAAGTTAAGTGATTCAGCATGTGATTGATGTAGACCAACCTGGCGTCACTATTACATAAGACTGAAAGAATATGACAAACATATTTGTTACAAATATAAAGAGAAGCAACATAAAAAAGCAGGTGCAATTAAAATCGGTGATACAAATTATTATAGTTTACATATAGTTCACGCTTGATTGATTGTGTTCCAACTAATAGGCTTGAATATTTATACATGTAGGTCGAAGTAACATTTTCAAATAAGAAATAAATAATATACTTTTACATGTAATCAATAATAGTGTCCTCATCTCGTAGTCTCAATGCCGTAGCCTACAAAACAAGTGCTAAGTATAGGGTGAATGTGGTAAAGTTACATTGTTTACATATGCACAGGATTAAGTTCTAAGGCATTGGGTAAAATTATCATATACCTCCTTATAGATATCCAAGAAAATGTTATGAAATGATGTCATTGTATGATAGTTCTGGAAGCCCATATTGGGTCGCATCTGTTAAGAAAACTATTATTTAACTTGGTTTAATGATTACAAATCAATGTTAAATGTAATGTAATGATTAGAAATCAATTTGAAATGCATTGTAATGATACGAAATCAATGTATAACTGAAGAATACCTTTTGACACCTCTTTAGCAAAAAATAGAATATCTTTTTTTCTCGAAAAAGATGCTCACCGCCTAATCTTAACATTGAACAGGGAACATACTCACGAATGTTAAAAGAACACAGAGTTTGTAAAATATGCAATAAGCAGGAAGAACGAGATGAACGTTGCATCCCAGTAAATGATCATTTGCGTATTGAATATTGAATATTGTCAAGATTACTTGCTTCCGAAATGGCAGTATGTAAAAATGTATCATATATCATGCCAACTTTCAGATACAACATGGCGACTATTAACGTACAAAGGTAAAGGTAAGGTAATTTATTTCATGTCTCATCTCATACAAAATACAAAATATATACAGGTCACGTGATAAAATACATGTGATGAGCCATCCCGTATTGGATCATGAGAGACTATAGAACGTAAAATGATACACAGACATAAAATATGGAATAAATATATATACTTATAAACGTTTAAGATGTATATAAAAGTAATTTTCTAACATCTAAGACATCCATGCAGGTTTTGGCAGTAACTTTAAAAATATATGGGCATGACATAATGAAAGCTAACTGATCAACATCAGACATATCATAAAAAATGGCATTTAACGTTGAACATAAAACTAACATATTTTTAGTAACATTTTTATATAGGGGGCAGTGTAAAAGTACATGTGCTTCATTTTCCACAACATCTTTACAATTAAAACATACTCTCTCTTCAAGGGGTGTATTATTATATCGCCCTGTCTCCACGTGTAAGGGGGCTACTCCACATCGGAACAACGACGGGGCTTTTCTGTGGCGTCGGGGTATTCTCTCTGTAATGTATGGCTCAGCAGTAAACTCGGTCTTGAAAGTAAAGTAGTGTCTAAGTTTGTTACCTCCCTGGCCAGTCTTACTGTGAGTACAAGCTATCGTCTGCTTCCAGTCCCCCATATGTTGGTCGTAAACTGCTTCCCTGACCCTGGCGACATTCTGTTTAATGTAGGTGCCGTTTGAAACTTCTTCTAATTCCAATAAGTTGAGTGCCTTTAGTTTGTGTCGTATCCGCTTGATCCAGTTGTTTTTATTTCTATGGGCTTGTGTCTTTGTCCATTGGAAGATCTTGTATGTAAGACGATTTCTGCTGAGGCTATTCATTTTAGTATATACACGTATTGCACTTCCCCAAAGCTTGACAGGCGTGGGTGTCCATCCCATATCCCCCTCAACGGCAGCGTTAGGAGCTGATTTTCGAGGGCCTGTAAAAAACTTCATTGCTCTGTTTTGTACAGTTTTTATAGACAGTTGGTTCCTTGTCCCCCATATAGCTGATCCGTACTCAACCGACGACCATACCATGGTGTCGTACATCTTGGTATATGTACCTATATGCATCCCTCCAATCGCCTTGAACTACGAGGTGAGTAGTCCTAGTGCGCGTGTGGCAGAACTTAAAACAGTTTTCTCCATGCGTGAATAGTCTAAAAACTCTGTAATCAGGAGTCCAAGGTACCTATAATTGTCCGTAAGATCTAAGATAATTGTTCCACAGTGAAATTCTTGATCAGTTCTTGGCGTCGATAAACTTCTGCAATGAATAACTTTAGATTTTTCCTGATTCACCGACATCTTGTTAACACAGTACCAATTATTGAGACAGTCTAATAAAACATTTAGGTCCGCTTCATTCTCCGCTAAGAGCATGATATCGTCTGATATGCTAACACACATACCTTGTCTCCATCTATAGTTACACCGATATCCAGTCCCTTCAGTGTGATAATCAAGTCATTTATATACATGTTAAATAATAAAGGGGATAGTAGGCACCCCTGTTTAAGACCACACTGTACATTAAACCACTGGGAGAGGTTCCCGTTTATCCTGATGCATGATTTCACGTTCTTATATAACGATTGAAGAGCAACTTATATTCTTCCATTAATACCAGTTTGTGACAGTCGTTTCCATAGAATATCTCGGTTGTGACATACGCCTTTTTAAAATCTATAAAAGTTCAAAACGTTGATTTCTTAAGTGATTTCCGTGACTCCACTATAGAGGTGAGTGATGATAGGTGTTTACAGTAGATCGTCCTTTCCTGAAACCGTTCTGTTCGTCTGCTATGATGTCGTTGTTTTCTGCATACTTATACAATCGGGCATTTAAAACAGAACAATACAGTTTATAGGTTGAGTTCGTGAGTGATATCCCTCTGTATGATAACGGGTCGTACTTGTCAGCAATTGATGATTTTGGGATTGTATTTATTATACCTTTCGCCCTTTCTGTAGGCATTATTCCATTTACAAAACACAGGTTACAAAGTTCAGGTTGCAAGAGCTAATTGATCCAATAACACTCTCGGGTCGGTAGCCTAGTTGTTCAAAATCAAGATATCCAAGTGCTAATTGATCCAATAACAGTATCGGTGGGGTAGGCTAGTTGTTAAAAATCAAGATATCCAAGAGCTAATTGATCCAATAACACTCTCGGTGGGGTAGGCTGGTTGTTCAAAATCAAGATATCCAAGTGCTAATTGATCCAATAACACCCTCGGTGGGGTAGGCTGGTTGTTCAAAATCAAGATATCCAAGTGCTAATTGATCCAATACCAGCCTCGTCGGGGTAGGCTGGTTGTTAAAGGTCAAGATATCCAAGTGCTAATTGATCCAATAACACACTCGGTGGGGTAGCCTAGTTATTAAAGCGTTCGCTTGTCACGCCGAAGACCCGGGTTCGATTCCCCACATTAGTACAATGTATGAAGCCCATTACTTTGTCCCGGCCGCTGGAATATTGCCAACATGGAAGATTGTATCCCCTTAAAAGGCATTGATTTTTATGTTTACACACACACACACACACACACACACACACACACACACACACACACACACACACACACACACACACACACACACACACACACACACACACACACACACACACACACACACACACACAAATACAACCTGAAATATCCCCCAACACCCCAACGTACTTCCTGCTGTGTACCCAAATCATTCCTGCCGATGCTCCGCGGGAAAGTTGCGAAATACAAGACAATACTTTGCAGTAGTATTTTGGTCGCATATCGGAAATGAAATGATTTCTGTATTTTTCTATGCTAAATTTAAGTGAGAATGTCACACACGTTAGTCACGTCGAGAATCACAATAAACCTATAAATATGCTATTCACCCGTACACCTAAAACGAAAGTACACCACGTGACCCACACACGGGAGTAGACTTTGACATCGGTGACTCTGTGATCAGTTCGGTTTGTGTCTGTCTTCCAGGTATTGGTGAGTAAACGAACATCTGGGTAGAAAGTAGAGCAGCCTTTGTACCAACATAGTACTGGGTTCAGCCTTGTGTCATAGATACTGTTGTGGATTTGAGGAACAAGACTCATAAACCGGCCAGGTGTGAAGTCTGATCTACTACAGGCTCATGTGATGTCCTGTTATTGTCTCAGTTATATTTATACAATTAGTGTGCCGGACACACCTATTTTAGACCACCCTTCAATTCCATTCCGTACCCAGGAATGTATGAAACTTATTTGTGTAAAATTGGTTTGATATGAATACAGTAAACAACATGTTTGAAGTGCCTCTGTCTGGAATGTTGAAATTGTTGGAGTTACCTCCCTTACACCACCAACACCCGAACAAGCCTGCGGTATTGGAAGGTGCGTTCGATTATGAAAATTTGCTAACCAAAGTACGCCAAGGATTCAATCGGTAAGGGCGACCTTGGTCAACCGTATTATGACGTAAATGAGTTGACATGAGCTAACATTGGTCAACCAAGGTTAACTTGGGTTATACCTTGGTTCACCCCCGTCGGCCAGGGTTTTGAAAGGAACGCACCGTTTAGTCCTGATGGCGTCTTGTCCGTGTTTGGGGCGTCTGTAAACAGTTTGGTTTAGTTTGGTTTGTTATTTAACGCCGCACTCAGCAATATTCCAGCTTTATGACGGCGGTCGGTAAATAATCGAGTCTGGGCCAGACAATCCAGTGATTAACATCATGAGCATCGATCCACGCAATTGGGATAGGTGACATGCATCAACAAAGACAGCGAGCCTGACCATCCGATCCCGTTAGTCGCCTCTTACGACAAGCATAGTCCCCTTTCACGGCAAGCATGGGTTGCTGAAGACCTATTCTAGCCTGGTGATCTTCACGGGTCCACCTATAAAGAAAATTTGTTTAATTTATTGATTCAATCATGAATATAGTGATTTTAATGAATATAATTAACTAGGTTTTGATTATTATATATGTCAGTGAAATGTAACTTTCGATTGTTGATATAAATACTTAAAAAATAAATAGGGCCTGATTGCGTCTTGTCAGTGCCTGGGGCACGGTTCTCTGGTTCGCAGTCTCCAAGTGACGTTATCGTCAAAGAAATGTAGTTTAATTTAAAGATTCAATCATGAATATAGAGATTTTAATGAATATAATTAACTAGGTATTGATTGTATATATGTCAGTGCAAATGTAACTTTCGATTCACATCCAATAGACAAAGATACGATGACAGCTTTGCCACGAAATGAAACACTTGTTAACTTCTCAGAAGCTGTGTATTTTAGCAAAGGGTTTTGGGTTTCTCCGCCTACTGGCAGCCATTATTACATCTAAGGTTGTATTTTATACGTTCTGAGTCGGATATCCTTGATTGACACTGGTTAACTCCGTTTGACTAAAATTTTCAAAATCGAACATACATAGTACATTCTAATTGTGTAATATAAATGGATAACAATTTTTATGATAATGTTAATGAAATTATGAAAAAGGTCCACTTAAACAGCTTCTCATTTTCCAACGATTTGTTTCACATCAAGTGTTTGTGCAGAAGTGTGAAAAGATTAGAAGAAGAAGATTATTTAATCATCTTGTCACACGACGTAAATACAAATAATACTACATATCGCACCTACATGTATTAATGTACATTGCCTGGCCAACATGGCCTATGAGGCACTTAAGTACAAATATTGTCATAATACAATTATACAAGTACTAAAGATCCGGGTTCGATCCCCGACATAGGTACAATGTGTGAAGCCCATTTCTGGTGTCCCCCGTCGTGATATTGCTGGAATATTGCTAAAAGCGGCGTAAAACAATACACACTCACTCACTCACTTATTGAATATCTTACCTCGTGTAGCTTAATTTGTAACATAATTTCAACGACAAGTAGCGAACTCCTTGATGACTTCGGTGAGCTCATTCGTGACCAACTCTTGTTATTCCGGGACAAGCCGAATGGCGACTCGTGCCCCTCTCATAGCCATTTTTGCGACCGGGTTGCGTCTTAGCGCAAACGGGCATACCTAAAACAATTGTCAACTCGTTGTGTAATGGTTCACATATATTTCACCATAGATTATATATATTTCAAATGCAACTTAAAGCACATCAGGACATGCGACATTATACAGTATGATTGAACACCTTTAACTGTCTTGGGTATATTTTAGACGCAAGAGTGAGTGAGTGAGTATGGTTTTACGCCGCTTTTAGCAATATTCCAGCAATATCACGGCGGGGGACACCAGAAATGGGCTTCACACATTGTACCCATGTCGGGAATCGAACCCGGGTCTTCGGCGTGACGAGCGAACGCTTTAACCACTCGGCTACCCGACCGCCCCTTTAGAGGCAAGACATATGTAAAATCAAAAATTATTTCTGGGGTATTCTTTGACGAAGAACTTGAAATCATACCCGCATTCGGACTGGTTTGTCGTATTTTCGCACATAACATTCATCGATAGGGGGACGAGTCTTCTTGCAGGTTACACGGGTGGCCCAGTCGTCTAAGGCGCCGCGATTTGCTGTGCAGTGTTGCGTCCCTTTGGCACGCCAGAAACCTATGATAATGGGTTCGAATCCCGGTTCGCCCCGATTATGTTTCTAGGTTTGTCAGCACCATACCCGTGCTCATGGGTTTCACCGAAGTGGTAAACGTCTGAGACTTGCATCACATCGGGTTTTCCTCCCACATTAAGCTGACTCACCTATTTGATCAGACTGATACGCCAATGCCTTTCATATATCTTGCCAACTTTCAGATACAAATGGCGGCTCTTAACGTACATCAGGCTGAAAGTGCGTCAGGGTTTGTTGACAACTGGCAAGCGTGGAAGACCCTTGCTGAATGCAATCTACGCATGTTCGATGCGGAAGAGATTTGTGACGTCACATTTCGTGTGGGAAGTACAGGTCACGTGATTAAGGCCCATCGCTACGTGCTCATCAGCAGAAGTTGTGTGTTCCACGCCATGTTTACCGGCCCCCTGGCGGAGACGTCGGAAGTCAGTGTTCCTGAAATAGAGCACAAGGATTTCAGACAGTTTCTCTTGTAAGGATTTATAATTACAGTATTACAGAACAGAACATTATTTAAAAAACTATAATAGTAACACTGTACTCCCAAGCAAACAGTTTTTAAAGTTCTGTGATAATGATGACCATCATTCTCCAGAGGGAATACTGAGTGCAGGCTGTCGATCCTGCTGATGTAGGCATTGGTCCTTGTTTTCGGCCGTCTGTTGAGAATTTAAAGTCTAAAGCCATCTTATACCAGCGCTGTAGGGCCACATGTTGGGTGTATGTCATGCTCATGTGGGGATATTGAAAATATATAAAACTTCAACACAAGAGAATGACCAAAATGTCTCCTAAACAGATTCCATACTCACGGATTTAACCAAAGTGAAAACTGTCTAATACACTGATCAGTTAATTAGGCATGTGAGACCTCGTTCTAAAATGAGAGACGTAATGATTATTGAAAACCTCTTCAAAGCAGCATTAAATTCACATACAACTCCAAAAGCGAGAACATATGTCAACAATGAAATCAAATATTCAGGCATGCAAACTTTAACTGATCTCAAATGCATTTTACGTTGAACGGTAGTATTATCTTTCTTCAAATTCTGCATCATTTGGCAGCAAAATTATTCGTAGTCCTCTCCTTCTTCAGATACCTTTACACAGACAACACAACTGTTGATGCTGACAACGTAACAGCTCTACTGTACGCCTCCAGAAAATATGCCATCACCGCCTTAGAATCCCAATGTCTGGAGTTCCTGGAGAAACACCTCAACGTTGACAACGCCTGTGTGATTCTAGATGCTGCTCATCGGTTTGATCAAAGCCAGTTGTTTCAGAAGGCCTTCACCTTGATTAAAGATACAGGTGAGAGGTCACTACAGTCATCTGGTTTCCTGACACTGAGCCAAGTGTTGTTGCAGAAGATTGTGGAGTCAGATGATTTGTTAGCCGAGGAGCACGTCATCTTTAGCGCCGTTAACTCCTTGGCAGAGGCAGAGTGCAGACGTCAGGGAAGGGAGGTAACTCCTGAGATCAAGCGAACAGTTCTTGGAGAGACTTTACTGAAAGTAAGATTTCCTCTTTTGGAGCAAAAGTTCCTGGCTAGAGACGTTAAAGCTAGCGGTCTCTTGACTGAACAGGAGCGTCTCACGATCTTTGAATATATTGGATGCCCTGACAATGATGTGAAACCCTTCAACACTAGTCAAAGAAAACAAACAATTGCGCATTCTATAACAAGGTTTTCAACACAATACGTATTACAATGGTCAGTTGATGGTAAAAGGTGCGATTCTATTTCATTCAAAAGCAGCCGAAACCTGATGCTCTGTGGATACAGCCTGTACGGACCACGTGTCCGTGAGACTAAACCCTCTGCCTTCTCTGCCACCACCTACTTTGGGAACGAGGAAGATGTTCTCCAGTGCAAGATTCAAGATAAAACTGAGTACAAAGTCAACAGTAAAGTGTTTGATGTGGTGTTTGAGAAGCGTGTTGCTATGACAGCGGGAGTATGGTATACTCTGACAGTGCTGATACAAGGCAGTGATACGTGGCAAGGACAAAATGGAAAGAGAGAGATTTTATGTGCTGACGGTGTTAGATTTACCTTCAGGGACTCAAAACACAGCAAAAATTGCACTAACGTCGATGAAGGGCAGATTCCATCTCTCCTCTTCCGTGTTGCATGAACAGTAACATCCAGGGGACAATTCCTTATATATATTTTTTCTTTTATAAGTGTCATTAAAATAATCGTAATTGTGTTAAGCATTTTCGTTACCTCACTTACAACCTATTTCGAATTGTCTCTCTCTAGAATATTGTACATGCAGAGGCTGATATAATTACACCTCCCTCGCACCACGTCCAAAACCTGAATCAGACTGCAGTATTTGTGTCGCGATCTGATGACGTTTTGTCAGTAAATAGTAATTCTGGATACTGAGTGAATAACAATATAATGACGGTCATGAAATAATGTCACTTGAGAAGCTGCACACTTTCCAACTTCAAAAATAACAATGTTTCACATCAGTTGTTTCTGCAGAAAAGTGAAAAGATTAGAAATCATCTTCCAAGTTAAGTGCTTTTCCACATGTGATCGTATAGGCCAAGCTGGCGTCACTGTTTACTTATAGTCGGGAGATATGACGGAACATATTTGTGCATTGAGAAGAAACATTAAGAATTAAGTGGAACCGTATACGTCCATTATATCCTATTTATATCAGTGATTAAAGTCATAACACTTTGTACATAGGTCATGGTTAAATAGTGTGCGTTCCATCAAATATGCTTGAATGCATATAGGCCGAAGTAACACTTTGAAAAATAAATCAATAATATACATGTAATTAGCAGTAGTCTCCACAAACATTCCCTCTCACACCCTGTGTATAACAGATGTTATTATATCTGAATAAAAGTGACATATTGCAAAAGCAGAGTCGATTTACGATTCCGACTCTTTCATTAGCATGCGGTTATGAATCACTGTCAAACAGTGTTGATACCAGGTGTTCGCGAAAAGGTGAGCCTATGTCGGTGCCACCCAGATGCAAAGGCAAGTCAATTGTTCACCTACAGAACATAGGACAATATGGTACATGTCAAAATAGGGAATTGCATTTGACATCATTATTGTAACTAATGCGTCAAATTTTGGAAATGTCTTCCTCATGTCTACTTTAAAACTTTGTGAAAGCCTTGAATGTTGTCACTCTGATCAAACAACATTTCTGGACACAAAGGGCTGAGGCTGCAGGATATTGCTTGACATAAAGGGAAAGTTGACCATTGAAAAGTAGAAGTCAACTCTCGTCTCATACAGTCTTGTGGAGAGTGTTAGATCTAAATATGAAACAGATGAGGTGGTCTCACTGGTCTCCTTTATTTCTAGTTCAGGTGGGTAAATCAGTGGAAGGGAATTGGTTATTGAACGATATCAGTTCATCAACATACCTGAAGCTCAAGTTAAACTTCTTGGCTTAATTACCTTTTGCCATTTCGAGCCGAAAGTCCGATTCATATTCATAAAGATGCCGATCAGCAAGAGTGAGTGAGTGAGTGAGTTTTGTTTTACGCCGCTTTTATCAATATTCCAGCAATATCAAGGCGGGGGACACCAGAAAAGGGCTTCACACATTGTACCCATGTCGGGATTCGAACCCGGGTCTTCGGCGTGACGAGCGAACGCTTTAACCACTAGGCTACCCGACAGCCCCCGATCAGCAAGAAGGGAAACACAATTGGTTGTCATGGGTATGACTACTTTTTGCCCAAATGTCTTACCCCCAAATTGTTTATCAATGAGGAAATCCAGTATTTCACATATTGTTTTTTTTTCAGTACACTCCAGCTGGCATTCGCTTTCATCTTTGACAAATTGACCTGAACCTCTGAAATAGATATATAACTGTATCTGTGGTCACGAATGATTTGTAACAGAAGAGTGCTCGTGGGTTTCACCGAAGTGGTAAACGTCTGAGACCTGCATCACTTCGGGCTTTCCTCCCACATTAAGGCGACACGCCGTGATATAACTGGAATAATGTTAAAAGCGGCGTTAAACCCAACTCACCCACTCACTCACTGTAACAGAAGACTCAGGAATCAAGGAATGAAGTTTTTTCTTAAGTCATATGGGATAGTGGAGAACAGAACGATTACTAGTATTAAGGAGTCATCACGTCACTATAATTTAAATCAAACAAAGAAGTAGAGTGGATGTCATACGAGCTGGTTTTGGGTCGGAAAGTCAAATTTAGAAAAAAAAACCAGTTGAACCATAACATCGACTAACGTCACGCGACCGCGACATCGAATGGTTAGAATCACTGAAACAAGATTTAAAAAAAAAAAATTTAACGCCGCATTCAGCAATACTCCAGCTGTCTGAAAGATAATGTCCTCATCTAGCCTTATACACGTAATGAATAGTAGTGTCATCATCTGGCCTTATACACACTTGTTTGTTTGTTTATTTGTTTGTTGTTTAACGCCGCTCTTGGCAATATCTCAGATATATGACGCCGGTCTGTAAATAATCGAGTCTGGACAAGGCAATCCAGTGATTGACACCATGAGCATCGATCCACACAATTAGGATACGATGACATGCATCAACCAAGTCAGCGAGCCTGACCATCCGATCCCGTTAGTCGCATCTAACGACAAGCATGGGTTGCTGAAGACCTATTCTAGCCCCGAATTTCACGGATCCCTATACACGTAATGAATAGCAGGGTCCTCATCTCGCCTCATGGCAGTCTCTACAAAACATTCCACATCAAACTTGAAATCACTAACTAACCACACAAAATCAATGAAACTTAAACAAATCATAATGAAAGACGCAGGATCAGGTTTACTATCATAAATGGTAATAGAGGTGGCTCACGGATTTGACTCGATTTACCCTCTGATATGAACGACTATCAGTACATATGCTTATGTTTTCCAACAGTTAATGAGGTGACACTGACTTCCAGCCCATGTAGCTGAACACATGTAATGACAAAATTGACTCACTGGCTTCTATTCTCTGTAAGTGGATCATCAATCTCATTAAAGTCAGACCTTAATTCTTGCTACCGCTGATCAAAGATCTGAAGACATCCCATAAGGGGTCGCGTCAGAACGACCTTTCATCCAACTAATCAGAGCGTCGATTACCAGATTATGAAAGTGACAGTCGGAATGTGATTTCTACGTCGAAATGCATAACACGGTGTATTCCGAACGATACTTACGGGTTTAACGACTGAATCAATACAATCTAGATCATCTATTAGCCATTCCAGAATGTTCAGGTTTCAAATTTGTAATCGAGAATTTGTCAAAATATGTTTCGAAGCGTAGTCGCGAATTTGAAATTGGTGCCGTAAAGCTCAAGAAAGCTCACTTCTGATTGGTCAATCCATTGGTCGGTCATCGTAATAGGATGTCCTCAGATCTTTGTTTAGCGGAAGCGACAACTAAGATCTGATTTTAATGGATTGGTGGACCATGGCAACAGATGGTGAGTATAACCAGTGCTCACAATCATATACATATTATACATAAGGTATTCGGTAAATCATCCTTCCCTACGGAAACTGTCAAATGCACATATTCAGATAACACTCATACAATCAGTGCGGGGTGGACAACCTTTGTACCATGATGGTTTTGTTGTTGAAGTTTTTGCAAAAAAAGGAACCTCGCTCCATGTTTGATTATATTCTCCCGTAAGTAATAAACTATGGGAAATGAGGACAGAGACACGATACATTTTCCCAAATTAGACATATTAGTCATATTAGACGCGACACACAATACACTTAAACTCACCATTCACCTTTTAGGCCTGAACCGAAAGTAGATCACGTGACCCACACACGGAAGCGTACATTGTCAGCGGCAACACAGTAAACAGTTCGGTTCGTGTCTGTTTTCCAGATATTGGTAAGTAAACGAACACGTGGGTAGGAAGTAGAGCAGCGCTTGTATCATCATAGTAATGGGTTTAGCGTTGTTAGATATTGTTGATTTAAGGTACAATATTCATAGGCCGCTCGTGTGTTCAGTCTGACCTATTATCGGCTTATGTGATGTCCTGCTGTCGTCGTCACTGTTATCGTATAGTCATACAATTACTGTGCACCGCACGCCGATTTGAGACATTCCTTATATTTCATTCCTTACTCACAATTGTTATAGCACTTATTTAGGTCAAATTGATTGGATATAAATGCAGTAAACAACCTATTTAAAGTTCCATCGATCTTGACAATTGTGCATGCTGGAGTTACCTCCCTTCCACCCTGTCTCACGCCCGAACTTACCTGCGGTATTAGGGATACGGTATATTGATGTTTCGTCAGTGTTTTGTAATCCTGAATTAAAATGGATAACAAAATAATGATGTTAATGAAATAATTTCACTTTGGCAGCTGTTCACTTTCCAACTAAAATAATGAGATGTTTCACGTGAGGTGTTTCTTCAGAAATGTGAGATTAGAAATCACGTATGCCAAGTTAAGTGATTCAGCATATGTGATTGATGGAGGCCAACCTGGCGTCACTGTTTACACAAGACTGAAAGAATATGACAAACATATTTTTTATAAATATGTGGAGAAGCAACATAAAAAAATCAGGTGCTATTAAAATCGGTGATAAAAATTATTACAGTTTACATTGAGTTCACGCTTGATGGATTGTGTTCAAACAAATAAGCTTGAATATTTTTACATGTAGGTCAAAGTAACACTTTCAAAAAATAAATAAATAATATACTTGTACATGTAATTAATAATAGTGTCCTCATCTCGTAGCCTCAATACCGTAGCCTCTACAAAACATACCTTCAACATCTGTTAAGTGTATGGTGAATGTGGTAAAGTTACATTGTTTACATATGCACAGGATTAAGTTCCAAGGCATTGGGTAAAATTATTATATACCTTCTTATAGATATCCAAGAAAATGTCATGAAATGATGTCATTGTATGATAGCTCTGGAAGCCTAAATTGGGTCGCATCTGTTAAGAAAACTATATTTGAACTTGGTAAAATGTAATATAATGATTAAGAATCTATGTATAACTGAAGAATACCTTTTGACAACTCTTTTCCAAAAAATAGAATATCTTTTTTCTCTAATAAGATGCTCACCGCCTAATCTTAACTTTGAACAGGGAACATACACACAAATGTTAAAAGAATACAGAGTTTGTAAAATATCCAATAAGCAGGAAGTACGAGATGAGTATGATCTTTTCGTTGTGTGTCCAGTATATGATCATTTGCGTATTGAATATTTATCTCCTTATATGTACCAACCACCAAATATTGTTAAGTTTATTTGCTTCCAAAATGGCAACATGTAAAATGTGACATCATATGTATTTCATGCAATGAATTATAGAAAATGCACATCAAAGGATTAGTTGATAATATGTATATTACACTACCTATACAATCTGTACTATGGGCACGTAGCCTTTCAACATATGTGTAAATAAAGGTTGATTGATTGAAGAATTGCAATCATATTTTAGAAACGAACATTTAGGAGTCACCACTTCAATGCATTTTACTTCAAAGGAAGGGGTTAGCTTACAAAGTAATTTACTAATAAAGTGAAGGACATACTTGCCTGTCTTTGAAAAAAAATTACCCTTCCTCCAAATCACTTGTACATCCAGAATGGCCTCTGGTGGAACTATATAGACATGTATGAACTTTCTTTGGGTAACTGTACCTGAATCTGAAGCCTATTTGATCAGACTGATACGCCAATGCCTTTCATGTATCATGCCAACTTTCAGATAAAAATGGCGACTACTAACGTACATCAGGATGCAAGAGCTAATTGATCCAATAACACTCTCGGTGGGGTAGGCTAGTTGTTAAAAATCAAGATATCCAAGAGCTAATTGATCCAAAAACACTCTCGGTGGGGTAGCCTAGTTGTTAAAAATCAAGATATCCAAGTGCTAATTGATCCAATAACAGTATTGGTGGGGTAGCCTAATTGTTAAAAATCAAGATATCCAAAAGCTAATTGATCCAATAACACTCTCGGTGGGGTAGCCTAGTTGTTAAAAATCAAGATATCCAAGCGCTAATTGATCCAATAACAGTATTGGTGGGGTAGCCTAGTTGTTAAAAATCAAGATATCCAAGTGCGAATTGATTCAATAACATTCTCGGTGTCTTTGTGATCAGTTCGGTTTGTGTCTGTCTTCCAGATATTGGTAAGTAAACGAACATGTGGGTAGAAAGTAGAGCAGCCTTTGTACCAACATAGTATTGGGTTCAGCCTTGTGTCGGCACTCGTGAAGAGCAACCTCCTCGTGGTGAGTGCTGGGTAACGCTAATCGCTCTTCCCCCGTGTGGAACCGGGGTAGAATATTTCCACAGCACCCCATTGCTGGTCGTATGAGGCGACCGAATTGGGCAACCTGTTTGCCGTGGGTTGCGCCCCTGTGTCGGTGGAGGAAGGGAGTCTGGTGGTTGAGGGCACTGGTTCCTGGAACTGTGTTCCTTTGCCCAACACACCACTTTGACCCTAACTTCACCTAGACGGGTGGTAGAATGGGCCCGGTTCTATCAATCGGCTGGTCATGCCATGCCCTGTGTATGGAAAACATTGATGTCATTCATGTTTTGTATTTCTGACACCTGTAAATTAATGTTCTCATTGGAAATTATATGTACACTTTTGCCTAGAGTCCCATGCCAGAAGGCGGTGGCTCATGGGCCAATCTGGTAATGTTGACCTCCAAACTCAATATGTATCCAATTTCTTGTCATGGGCAGAACCAGCCTGGCACTTATTTTGGTATACAGATATTGCTGTTTGTGTCATATTTTCTGGAGTATAACAACCCTGTAGCCCTGGTGTTTGCATCTTGGAGATCAGGTGCATTGCAACACAGTCTATTATGATACTCCATGGTGGGTGGGGAGCAGGGTTGCTGAATCACTTCAACATAATCATGGCTCACTCACAATCTGGTTCAAAACGACGCCATTTAGACTCAAGTTCGTCCGATGACGCTGATACTCTTCCACCTGATTCCTGGGCTCGATTCCTTGTGATCGAAGCCACAGATCATAAACCGCTAAAGCTGAATCCCTTTGCTATATCCAAAGCCATTCATGGATATTGTGGAGAAGTTAAAAATGTCACACGATTGCGTACTGGATCTCTTCTGGTGGAATGTTCGAGGAAACAACAATCCCTCAATTTATTATCAATTAAACACTTTGCTAATGTTGAGGTTACTGTTTCAAAGCATAGGACATTGAACTCTTGTCGTGGCATTGTTCGCGACAGGACACGCTCCCTTTCAGACATGACGGAAGATGAAATTGTTTCAGAACTCAAATATCAAGGAGTACAAGCCGTCAAACGTTTCACCCGAAAGGATGAAAAATAAAATATTGTCCTAACGAACACATATTTGTTCACGTTTGCTTGTCCATCAGTTCCAACTTCAATTAAAGCAGGTTATGTCAACATCGGAGTGGATGTGTATGTCCCCAATCCACTCCGATGCTATAAATGTCAAAAGTTTGGTCACGGTTCGAAAACCTGTAGACGCCCCGTTGTTTGCCATCGTTGTGGTGGCAAACACGAGAGTGCGGAGTGTACTGAAGATCTCAAATGTTCAAACTGCGAAGGCCAACATATGGCCTCTTCCAAATCCTGTCCTGTGTATCAAACCGAGACCAAAATACTGAAACTTAAATGTGAAAAAAACATCTCTTTTGCCGATGCTAGAGAGCTTGTTGCCAGTCAGTCAACAGCTCCTTCAACTCTAAATTATTCTGCTGCTGTGTCCAAATCTGAAAAAACATTTTCATCTGTTCTGTGTCAAACCGATTTGACATGGGTCAATTCTGACCGACCTGTTACAAGTGCTTCTGTCCGTGACATTCCAATCTCTGACAGTAAATCCGCATCATCACCGTGTTGTGTTCAGGCTGAAACACAGACTTCATCTGAGGCATCTCCTGATGAGCCATCTGTTCAGGAGCGTAAATTATCCAAAAAGCAAAGGCAAAGGTTAAATAGGAAACAATCACCTAGCACCCTCTCTTCTTCGGAAGTGTCTCTTCAGAACTCCTTTAGTGCTCTAGACATGGAGGTGACTCCATCGTTAGGCACTAGTGATAGGAGTTCATCTTCCTCACGATCACGTGAGAGATCGCCAATCGAGCCACCATGAGTCACTCATCAAATTTAATTCAATGGAACTGTAGAGGACTTAGGAATAATTACAATGAGTTACAACTCTTAATACAGGATTTTAAGCCATCTGCCATATGTTTACAGGAAACATATTATAAGGATACTGACAAATTTGATATTAGAGGTTATACCCCCTACAATGTATTTTCCCCTCCTGGTGCTAAAGCCACTGGAGGTTCTTCAATTCTAATGAAACACGGCGTCATCCATAGCCCCGTTCAACTTACTACTCCGCTTCAAGCTGTTGCAATCCGTGTGACTTTGCACATTGTTTTTACATTGTGCTCGCTATATATCCCACCATCTTCTTCTCTCCGACAGTCTGAACTTCAAGCTCTCTATGATCAACTCCCAAAACCCTGTATCATTATGGGTGATCTAAATGGGCACAATCCGATTTGGGGAAGTGTTCAGACAAATAATAAGGGGAAACTTTTGGAAGATTTTATTTCTAACAATGACTTATGTATCTATAACGATGGCTCAAACACATATCTACATCCCGGTACAGGTACCTACTCTGCACTGGATTTATCACTCACTCACTCTGATTTATTAAACGAATTTGAATGGTCCGTCCACGAAGACCTCTGTGGCAGTGATCATTTTCCAACTATTTTAAAATCTGTCTTACCTTCAGATGTTCCTCCTTCAACAAGATGGAACTTCACTAAGGCCAACTGGCCTTTATTTGAAATGCTTGCATCCAACAAATTAAAACCTGATCTATTTATTGATGCGAATGATCCTGTACAATTATTTTCAGATGAATTAAACAAAATAGCAGATGAATGTATTCCTAAGTCCTCTACAAATCCACATATCCGTAAACCATGGTTCAATAATGACTGCAAACAAGCTAGGAAGGCACGGAAAAAGGCTGAACACTATTTCCGTCGCCATCCCATGGTCCATAATTTGAATAAATATAAAATCTTAAATGCTAAAGCCAGGCGTACGTTTAAACAAAATAAACGGCATTCTTGGCAACATTATGTTTCCAAGATAAACTCACGAACGCCCATGTCCAAGGTATGGAACATGATACAAAAAATTAAAGGTAAGGGTTCTAAATGTAGCGTCCACCATCTTAAGAATGGGGATGAACTATTAACAAATAAATCGGATATTGCAAATAAACTAGGTGAAACGTTAGCTAAACATTCTTCTTCCTCAAATTATGTCCCTCAATTCCAAAAATTTCAAAAACAGCAGGAAAAGAAAACTATAAATTTTAAATCAGATAATGGGGAAGATTACAATGAAATATTTTCGATCCATGAACTTCATACTGCTCTTGGACAATCTCATGATACTGCTACAGGAGCTGATAATGTACACTATCAACTCCTGAAGCACTTACCAGAACCGTGTTTAGAAACCCTTTTGTTGATTTTTGATGAAATATGGACAACAGGTAAGTTTCCTTCTTCCTGGCGTGATGCCATAGTAATACCCATACCGAAACCTGGACGGGATCACAGTGATCCCTCAAATTATAGACCCATTTCATTGACCAGTTGCGTTTGCAAAACCATGGAACGCATGGTCAACAATAGATTAACATGGTACTTGGAATCAAATAATTTAATTACAAATATTCAGTGTGGATTCCGTAAAAATCGTAGTACCATTGACCATTTAGTTAGATTGGAGTCATTCGTTAAGAATGCCATTGTTAACAAACAGCATGCAGTGTCTATCTTTTTCGATCTGGAAAAAGCATATGACACTACATGGAAGCATGGCATTTTAAAAGATTTACATGACTTTGGATTGCGAGGCCGTTTGCCTCAATTTATATCCAAGTTTTTATCCGACAGACAATTTCAGGTCCGCGTGGGTTCTACCCTGTCTGATCATTATACTCAGGATCAGGGTGTCCCACAAGGCAGTATTTTGTCTGTCACACTGTTTAGTATAAAAATAAATAGCCTGTCTAAGGTTTTAAACGATTCCATCGATGGATCTTTATTCGTGGATGATTTTAATATTTCCTGTCGTGGTAAAAATATGAATACTATTGAAAGGCAACTACAATTATGCCTAAACAAAATCCAAAAGTGGTCATTAGAAAATGGTTTTAGATTTTCAAAATCTAAAACTAATTGTATACATTTTTGTAGACAGTACAAGCCTCACAAGGACCCAGATCTAGTTTTAGATGGCACTCCTATTAAAGTTGTAAAGGAGGCCAAGTTCTTAGGCATTATTTTTGACCATCATTTAACCTTTTTGCCACATATCAAATATTTAAAGAATAAATGCCTGAAGGCACTTGACCTGTTGAAAGTTGTCTCCAACGCAAAGTGGGGAGGGGATCAGAAAACTCTCCTGCAACTGTACAGAGCTCTCATACGCTCCAAACTGGATTATGGCTCCATCATTTATGGTGGAGCTTGCAAAAGTAACTTAAAACTGCTTGATTCTATCCACCATCAAGGCCTCAGGCTTTGCCTGGGTGCCTTCCGAACATCTCCTGTATCTAGTCTGAATGTTGAAGCTGATGAGCCATCCCTTAAAGACCGCCGCCTAAAATTATCTTTACAATACATCACAAAACTATATTCAAATCAATCAAATCCTGACTATGACTGTGTTTTTCATCCTCAACATGTAGACCTCTATCATAAGAAACCTTCGCTTGTTCCACCCCTTGGAATAAGAATACAACCTGACATTTCTGCTGCAAATATTGATCTCACAATCATATCTCAGACTCAACTACTCTCGTCTCCTCCGTGGCAACTAGTAAAGCCACAGGTAGATCTTTCATTAACGGCACTAAAGAAATCAGACACCAATCAACTCATGTATCAGCAAGAATATAATCAATTAAGAAGCGCATACAATACTTATAAGTCTATATTTACAGATGGATCCAAGGATGGTGACGCAGTTGCTTGCGCCACCGTCATTGGATCCAGAACCATATCATCCAGATTACCAAATGTCAGTTCCATTTTTACAGCAGAATCGCAGGCAATATTAACAGCTCTCAAATATATAAATACTCAGTCCAAACATAATAACTTCATCATATTTTCTGATTCCCTTTCTTGTCTTCAAGCCATTAAGAATATTTCATATGAACATCCACTTTTACACGACATTATAGAATTATTTAATGATCTTGCTACTGGCCAATATGACATCGTCTTTTGTTGGTTACCCAGCCATGTTGGTATCTTAGGTAACACAATGGCCGATGCTGCTGCAAAAGAAGCACTCAACAAATCTGTGACACCACTTCTCATCCCATATACTGATTATAAACCTGTAATCAGATCTTACATCCGAGATTTAATGCAGCAGAAGTGGGACGCCCAAGTAGGTATCAATAAATTACATGAAATTAAACCAAATATCGGTTACACCTACTTGGGCTGTCAGTCCAGATTTGAAGAGGTCGTTATGCGACGATGTCGTATTGGCCATTCAAGATATACGCAGGAATATTTATTGAAAGGTGAGGATCCTCCGTTTTGTATCCCTTGTGATGAAAGAATCACGGTCAAGCATGTCCTGCTTGACTGTATTGATTTTTCCATCACAAGGGATAAATATTTCAGTGTTAAAACGGTCAAGGCCCTTTTTAATGACGTTAATTATCGTTTAATATTATGCTTTTTAAAAGAAATAGAACTGTTTCATAAATTTTGATGTATTTAGGATATTCTTTTATAAATTGGTAGTGCTTATTTCTAACTGAGATTGTTAGTGGCTGTACCCTTGAGGGGGGTTGAAGTAGCGTAAAATTATTGTCCCCCTAAGAGGGTATGTAAGTCCCTAATCATTCGAAGTATTTGTATGCATACCAGAATTTTAAATAGTAGTATTTTCGTTATTTTAACTTCAGGCTAAACTGGTATACAATCACCAGTGACTGAAGGGATGATATAAATCCTGCCGGGGTCCATGCAGGAAGCAAAGGCACTGTAAGTCCCCATGGTCCCTGGTATGGTGATCTCCCTTTAGTTACTGACGATCTCAAGCCCATTTTTATATTGTGATGTCAACTCAATCTTTCTTCTTTTAAATGTGCCTCGACTAGTTTTAAATCTAATCTGTGATATGCTAGTTATCGTACTGTCCTTCGATGACAGGTTTTTATACAGTTTAAATATATGCATTATTTATGACCAACTTCTCGTCACGATATGGCTGCAATATTGCCGATGTGACGTTAAATTTTAACTCACTCACTCACTCAGCCTTGTGTCATAGATACTGTTTTCGATTTGAGAAACAAGACTCACAAACCGGCCAGGTGTGAAGTCTGATCTATTACAGGCTCATGTGATGTCCTGATGTTATTGTCCTGGTTATATTTATACAATTAGTGTGCCGGACACACCTATTTTAGACCACCCTTCAATTCCATTCCGTACCCACGAATGTATGAAACTTATTTGTGTCAAATTGGTGTGATATGAATACAGTAAACAACATGTTTGAAGTGCCTCTGTCTAGAATATGGAAATTGCTGGAGTTACCTCCCTTACACCACCAACACCCGAACAAGCCTGCGGTATTGGAAGGTGCGTTTGATGATGAAAATTAGTTAACCAAAGCACCCAAAAGATTCAGTCGGTAAGGGCGACCTTTGTCAACTGAATTATGACGTAAATGAGTTGACATGAGCTTACATTGGTCAACCAAAGTGAACTTGGGTTATACCTTGGTTCACCCCCGTCGGCCAGGGTTTTGAAAGGAACGCACCGTTTAGTCCTGATGGCATCTTGTCATTGGCATGGTACTCTCCAAGTGATGTCATCTGTAAAGATTTTGGTTTGGTTTGTTGTTTAACGCCGCACTCAGCAATTATCTAGCTATATAACGGGGGTTTGTAAATAATCGAGTGTGGGCCAGACAATCCAGTGATTGACATCATGAGCATCGATCCACGCAATTGGGATCGATGACATGCATCAAACCAAGGCAGCGAGCCTGACCACCCGATCCCGTTAGTCGCTTATTACGACAAGCATAGTCGCCTTTTACGGCAAACATTGGTTTTGCTGAAGACCTATTCCGGATCTTCACGGATCCATCTATAAAGCAAATTGGTTTGATTTAATGATTCAATCATGAATACAGAGATTTTAATTAATATAATTAACTAGGTATTGATTGTATATATGCCAGTGCAAATGTAACGTTTGATTGTTGATATAAATACTTCAAAAATAAATAGGGCCTGGTGGCGTCTTGTCATGCCGGGGCGCGGCTCCCTGGTTCGCAGTCTCCAAGTGACGTTATCGTCAAAGAAATGTAGTTTAATTTAATGATTCAATCATGAATAAAGAGATTTTAATGAATATAATTAACTAGATATTGATTGTATATATGTCAGTGCAAATGTAACTTTCGATTGTTGATATAAATACTTCAAAAATAAAGAGGGCCTGATGGCGTCTTGTCAGTGCCGGGGCACGGTACTCTGGTTCGCAGTCTCCAAGTGACGTTATCGTCAAAGAAATGTAGTTTTATTTAATGATTAAATCATGAATTAAGAGATTTTAATGAATATAATTAACTAGGTATTGATTGTATATATGTCAGTGCAAATATAACTTTCAATTGTTGACATAAATACTTTAGAATTAATAATGCAACTTTGATGATGATTTTGCACCTCGTTTGGTGTTTTATGCGTTATTTTGAACCTTTGCATGCATTCAATAGACAAAGATACGATGACAGCTTTGCCATGAAATGAAGCACTTGTTAAGTTCTCAGAAGCTGTGTATTTTAGCAAAGGGTTTTGGGTTTTCCGTCTCCTGGCAGCCATTATTACATCTAAGGTTGTATTTTATACGTTCTGAGTCGGATATCCTTGATGGACAGGTTAACTCCAATTTTCATTACGAACACACCTGGTACATTCTAATTGTGTATTATAAATGGATAACAATATAATAATGTTAATGAAATTATGAAAAAGGTCCAGTTTAACAGCTTCTCACTTCCCAACGAATTGTTTCACATCAAGTGTTTGTGCAGAAGTGTGAAAAGATTAGAAGAAGAAGAATATTTAATCATCTTGTCACACGATGTAAACACAAATACTACTACATATCACACCTACATGTATTAATGTACGTTGTCTCGTCAACATGGCCTATGTTTATTGTCATTATACAAGTATGTAAGTGCTAAAGAGACATGATAATAAAACATTGTATAGTTAGGGGGAAATTCAGTTTGCGGGTGAATTGTCTACGGCTATAGATTATAGTAACATCAGGGGCGAGGCCAAACATGAGCAGGTCATTCTACATTATAAAGATAGTCTGGTCAGTATAAGACTTGCTAGAACATATCGGACCAAGTAGAAAGGCATGCACCTACAAAGAAAATATTTCGTAAGTGTAGAATACCCATGTAGGTAGGAGATTTACTTCATACTCATAACCACTAGGCTACCCGACCTCCCCAGTAAGTTTGAAGATATGTGTTCATTACTTATTGAATAGGACGGTCGGATAGCCTAGTGGTCAACGCGTTCGCTCGTCACGCCGAAAACCCGGCTAGATTCCCGACAAGGGTACAATGTGTGAAGCCTATTTCTGGTGTCCCCCGCCGTGATATTGCTGGAATATTCCTAAAAGCGGCGTAAAACAATACACACTCACTCACTCACTCACTCACTCACTCACCCACTTATTGAATATCTTACCTCGTGTAGCTTATTTTGAAACATAACTTCAGCGACAACTGGCGAACTCCTCGATGTCTTCAGTGAGCCCATTCGTGACCAACTCGTGTTATACCGGGACAAGCCGAATAGCGACTCGTGCCCCTCTCATGGCCCTTTTGTACGACCGGGTTCCGTCTTAGCGCAAACGGGCATACCTAAAACAATTGTCAACTCGTTGTTTAAAGGTTCACATATATTTCCCCATATATTTTATAGATTTCAAATGCAATTTAAAGCACATCAGGACATGCGAAATTATACAGTATGATTGAACACCTTTAACTGTCTTGGGTATATTTTAGAGGCGAGACACATGTAAAATCAAGAATTATTGCTGAGGGAGTCTTTGACGAAGAACTTGAAATCATACGCGCATTCTGATTGGGTTGACCTATTTTCGCACATAACATTCATCGATAGGGGGACGTGTCTTCTTGCAGTTTAAACGGGTGACCCAGTCGTCTAAGGCGCCGCGATTCGTTGTGCAGAGTTGCGTCCCTTGGGCACGCCAGAAATCTATGATTGTGGGTTCGAATCCCGGTTCGCCCCGATTATGTTTCTAGGTTTGTCAGCACCATACCCGTGCTCGTGGGTTTCACCGAAGTGGTAAACATGTGAGACCTGCATCACTTCGGGCTTTCCTCCCACATTAAGCTGACACGCCGTGATATAACTGGAATAATGTTAAAAGCGGCGTTAAACCCAACTCACTCACTCAGTCACTCTTGCAGGTTACGGAAAGGAGCGAGTGGTGACGAATGCAGTGAACTTTGAAGCGTCTATCTTCATTACGTCATAAAGCGCATGGTAATGTATTGTTAAAGAACTCGAAAAGAGTTGAGGCTCAAAAACATCTTACGTGGGGGTACATGCATGAGCTTTCTTTGGGTAACTGTACCTGAATCTGAAAACTATTTGTTCAATGTCTTTCATATGTCATCCCAACTTTCAGATAAAATGGCGGCTGTGAACGTACAACAAGCTGAAAGTACGTCAGGGTTTGTTGACAACTGGCAAGCGGGGAAGACCCTTGCTGAATGCAATCTACGCATGTTCGATGCGGAAGATCTTTATGACGTCACATTTCGTGTTGGAAGTACAGGCCATGTGATCAAGGCCCATCGCTACGAGCTCATCAGCAGAAGTTGTGTGTTCCACGCCATGTTTACTGGCCCCCTGGCGGAGACGTCGGAAGTCAGTGTTCCTGAAATAGAGCCTAAGGAGTTCAGAGAGTTTCTCTTGTAAGCATTAATCATTACAGTATTACAGAACAGAATGAGAGACGTAATGATTATTGAAAACCTCTTCAAAGCAGCATTAAATTCACATACAACTCCAACGGCGAGAACATATGTCAACAATGAAATCAAATATTCTGGCATGCAAATTTTAACTGATCTTAAATACATTTAATGTTGAGCGGTAGTATTATCTTTTTTCAAATACTGCATCATTTGGCAGCAAAATTGTTCGTACTCCTCTCCTTCTTCAGATACCTTTACACAGACAACACAACTGTTGATGCTGACAACGTAACAGCTCTACTGTACGCCTCCAGAAAATATGCCATCACCGCCTTAGAATCCCAATGTCTGGAGTTCCTGGAGAAACACCTCAACGTTGACAACGCCTGTGTGATTCTAGATGCTGCTCATCGTTTTGATCAAAGCCAGTTGTTTCAGAAGGCCTTCACCTTGATTAAAGATACAGGTGAGAGGTCACTACAGTCATCTGGTTTCCTGACACTGAGCCAAGTGTTGTTGCATCAGATTGTGGAGTCAGATGATCTGTCAGCCGAGGAGCACGTCATCTTTAACGCCGTTAACTGCTGGGCAGAGGCAGAGTGCAGACGTCAGGGAAGGAAGGTAACTCCTGAGATCAAGCGAACAGTTCTTGGAGAAACATTACTGAAAGTTAGATTTCCTCTTTTGAAGCTAACGTTCCTGGCTAGGGACGTTAAAGCCAGTGGTCTCTTGACTGAACAGGAGCGTCTCACGATCCTTGAATATATTGGATGCCCTGACAATGATGTGAAACCCTTCAACACTAAGCAAAGACAACAAAGAACCCCGCATTCCATAACAAGGTTTTCATCACAGAGTAATAGAGGCTGGAATGTTTTTTTTTTTAGAAATGATGCCATTTCCTTCCAAAGCAGCCGAAACCTGATGCTCTGTGGATACAGCCTGTATGGGCCTTCCCGTAAGACTAAACCCGCTACCTGCTTTGTCACCACCTACTTTGGGAACGAGGAAGATGTTTTCCAGTGCACGATTCAAGATAGAACTGAGTACAAAGTCAACAGTCAAGTGTTTGATGTGGTGTTTGAGAAGTCTGTTGCTATGACAGCGGGGGTGTGGTATACTCTGGCAGTGTATATACAAGGCGGTGATACGTGGGAAGGAGAACATGGACAGAAAAAGGTATGTGCTGACGGGGTTCGTTTTACCTTCAGGAACTCACAACACAGCTCGAATAACACTAGCGTCGACCAAGGGCAGATTCCATCTCTCCTCTACCAAGTTGCATGAACATTAACATCCAGAGGACAATTCCTTATATATATATATATATATATATTCTTTTACAAGTGTCATAAAAAAAATCGTAATTGTGTTACACATTTTCGTTACCTCACTTACAACATAATTTAAATTGCTTCACTCTAGCATATTGAACATGCAGAGGCTTACACCTCCCTTACACCACCTCCCAAACTGCAGTATTTGTGTCGCGATCTGATGACGTTTTGTCAGTAAATAGTAATTCTGGACACTGAGTGAATAACAATATAATGACGGTAATGAAATAATGTCACTTCAGAAGCCATTCGTGACCAACTCGTGTTATTCCGGGACAAGCCGAATAGCGACTCGTGCCCATCTCATGGCCATTTTAGCGACCGGTTTCGTTTTACCACAAACGAGCATACCTAAAACAATTGTCAACTCGTTGCGTAATGGTTCACACATTTCCCCATACATTATATATATTTCAGATGCAACTTAAAGCACATCGGGACGTGCGGTATTATGCAGTATGATTGAACATATTTAACTGTGTCTTGGGTTTATTTTTAGATGCGCGTCATATGTAAAATCAAACATTATTTCTGAGGTATGCTTTGACGACGAACTTGAAATCATAGGCGCATTCTGATTGGTTTGTCGTATTTTTGCACATAACATTCATCGATAGGGGGACGAGTCTTCTTGCAGGTAACGGACGAATGTTGAGAAGCTGCACACTTTCCAACTTAAAAAATAACAATGTTTCACATCAGTTGTTTCTGCAGCAAAGTGAAAAGATTAGAAATCTTCAAGTTATTTGCTTTTCCACATGTGATCATATAGGCCAAGCTGGCGTCACTGATTACTTATAGTCGGGAGATATGATGGAACATATTTGTGCAAAGTACATTGAGAAGAAACATTAAGAATTAAGTGGAACCGAATACGTTCATTATGTCCTATTTATATCCTATTATGTCAGTGATTAAAGCCATAGCACTTTGTACATAGGTCATAGTTAGATGGTGTGCGTTCCATCAAATATGCTTGAATGCATATAGGCCGAAGTAACACTAAGTCTTTAAAGAATAAATTAATAATATACATGTAATTAGCAGTAGTCTCCACAAAACATTCCCTCTCACACCTTGTGCCATCATAATAGTTGTTATTATATCTGAATAAAAGTGACATACTGTAAAAGCAGGGTTGATTTACGATTCCGACTCTTTCATGAGCATGCGTTTATGAATCACAGAACATAGGACAATATGGTACATGTCAAAATAGGGAATTGCATTGGACATCATTCTTGTAACTAATGCGTCAAATTTGGAAATGTCTTCCTCGTGTCTACTTTAAAACTTTTTTAAAGCCTTGAATGTTGTCACTCTGATCAAACAACATTTCTAGACACAAAGGGCTGAGGCTGCAGGATATTGCTCGACATAAAGGGAAAGTTGACTATTGGAAAGTAGAAGTCAACTCTCGTCTCATACAGTCTTGTGGAGAGTGTTTTGTCACTCTGATTCTTTAAGCATAGATCTGATCTCACTGGTCTCCTTTATTTCTAGTTGGTTATTGATAGATATCAGGTCGTCGACATACCTGAAGCTCAAGATAAACTTCTTGGCTTAATTACCTTGTTTGACTTTGTCATTCCGAGCAGAAAATCCGATTCATATGCATAAAGATGCCGATCAGCAAGAAGGGGAGCACAAAGGGTGCCCATGGGTATGCCTACTTTTTGCCTCAATGTCTTACCCCCAAATTTTATATAGATGTTATCAATGAGGAAGTCCAGCATTTCACATATTGTTTTGTTTTCAGTTAACTTCAGATGGCACTTGCTTTCATCTTTGACAAAAAAAATTCTTAAGTCATATGGGATATTCGAGTACAAAACGAATACTAGTATTAAGGAGTAATTACGTCACTATAATTAAATTCAAGCAAAGAAGTAGAGTGGAGGTCATACACGCTGGTGTTGGATCGGAAAGTCAAATTTAGAAAAAGAAACAGTAGAACCGTGACATCGACTAACGTCACGCGACCGCGACATCGAATGGTTAGAATCACAAAAACAAGATTTCTTTGTTCGTTTTTTTAACGCCGCATTCAGCAATACTCCAGCTATATGAAAGGTATAGCCTTATACACGTAATGAACAGCAGTGTCGTCATCTGAAGTTATACACGTAATGAAAAGTACTGTCTTTGTCTCGCCTTATACACGTTTGTTTCTTGTTTAACGCTCGTGGAAGTGACTCGATTTACCCTTTGATATAAACGACTATAAGTACACATGCTTATGTTTTCCAACAGTTAATAAGGTGACACTGACTTCCAGCCCATGTAGCTGAACACATGTAATGACAAAATGTGTGACTCACTGGCTTCTATTCTCTGCAAGTGGATCATCAATCTCATTAAAATCAGACCTTAATTCTTGCTACCGCTGAACAAAGATCTGAAGACATCCCATAAGGGGTCGCGTCAGAACGACCTTTCATCCGACTAATCAGAGCGTCGCTTACCAGATTATGAAAGTGACAGTCGGAATGTGATTTCTACCTCGAAATACATAACACGGGGTATTCCGAACGATACTTACGAGTTTAACGACTGAATCCATACAATCTAGATGATCTATTAGCCATTCCAGAATGTTCTTTTGTTCAGGTTTCAAATTTGTAATAGAGAATTTGTCAAAATATGTTTCGAAGCGTGGTCGCCAATTTGAAATTGGTGCCGTAAAGCACAAGAAAGCTCCCTTCTGATTGGTTAATCCATTGGTCGGTCAAAGTTCGCGCAAGATCGGTCTGATGTGACCCGTAATGGGATGTCCTCAGATCTTTGTTTAGCGGTAGCGACAACTAAGATCTGATTTTAATGAGATTTGTGGATCATGGCAACAGCTGGTGACTATAACCAGTGGTCACAATCATATATATATTATACATAAGGTATTTGGTAAATCACCCTTCCCTACGAAAACTGTCAAAAGCACATATTCAGATAACACTCATACAATCAGTGCGGGGTGGACAACCTTTGTACCATGATGGTTTTGTTGTTAAAGTAGGAACCTCGCTCCATGTTTGATTGTATTCTCCCGCTGAGGCCACATTCAGCAAGTACTGAACTATGGGAAATGACGTCAGAGACACGATACATTTTCCCAGATTAGACACATTAGTCATATTAGTCGCGACACACAATAAACTTACACTCACTATTCACCTGTAAACCTGAACCGAAAGTAGATCACGTGACCCACACACGGAAGCGTACACTGTCAGCGGTAACACAGTAAACAATACAGTTCGTGTCTCTTTTCCAGATATTGGTAAGTAAACGAACACGTCGGTAGGAAGTAGAGCAGCGCTTGTATCATAATAGTACTGGGTTTAGCCGTGTGTTAGATATTGTTGATTTAAGGTACAATATTCATAGGCCGCTCGTGTGTTCAGTCTGACCTATTATCGGCTGATGCATGTCCTGCTGTCATTGTCACTGTTATCGCATAGTCATACAATTACTGTGAACCGCACGCCGATTTGAGACATTTCTAATATTTCTTTCCTTGCTCACAATTGTTATAACACTTATTTAGGTCAAATTGATTGGATATAAATGCAGTAAACAACCTATTTAAAGTTCCATCGATCTTGACAATTGTGCATGCTTGAGTGGGGGATACGGTATATTGATCTTTCGTCAGTGTTTTGTAATTCTGAAGCAACATAAAAAATCAGGTGCAATTAAAATCGGTGATAAAAATTCTTACAGTTTACATATAGTTCACGCTTGATGGATTGTGTTCCAACAAATAAGCTTGAATATTTATACATGTAGGTCGAAGTATCACTTTCATTAATGAAATAAATAATATACTTGTACATGTAATTATTAATAGTGTCCTCATCTCGTAGCCTACAAAACAAGTGCTAACTGTGTGATGAATGTGGTAAAATTATATTGTTTACATATGCACAGGACTAAGTTCTAAGGCATTGGGTGTAAGTATTATATACCTTCTTATAGATATCCAAGAAAATGTTATGAAATGATGTCATTGTATGAAAGTTCCGGATGCCTAAATTGGGTCGCATCTGTTAAGAAAACAATTATAGAACTTGGTTCAATGATTAAAGATCTATGTAAAATATAATGTAATGAATAAAAAATAATGTAAAATGTAATGTAATGATTACAAATCAATGTAAAATGTAATGTAATGATTAAAGATCAATGTAAAATGTAATGTAATGATTACAGATCAATGTAAAATGTAATGTAATGATTAAAAATCAATGTAAAATGTAATGTGTAACTGAAGAATACCTTTTGACACCATTTGCAAAAGATAGAATATCTTTTTTCTCGAAAGAGATGCTCACCGCCTAAGCTTACCGTTGAACAGGGAACATACACACGAATGTTAAAAGAACACAGAGTTTGTAAAATATGCAATAAATGTGTCAAGTATGTGATCATTTGCGTATTGAATATTAAATATTGTCAAGATTATTTGCTTCCGAAATGGCAACATGTAAAAATGTGACATCATATGTATTTCATGCGATGAATTATAGAAAATGCATATCAAAGGATTAGTTGATAATATGTATATTACACTACCCATGCAATCTGTACTTTGGACATGTAGGCATTCAGCATATGTGTAAATAAAAGTTGATTAATTGAAGAATTGGAATCATATTTGAGAAACGAACATTTAGGAGACACCACTTCAATGCATTTTACTTCAAAGGAAGGGGTTAGCTTACTGAGTAATTTATTCCTAATGTGAAGGACATACTTGCCTATCTTTGAAAAAAAAGACCATTCCTCCAAATCACTTCTACACCCAGAATGGCATCTGATGGCACTATATAGACTTGTATGTGCTTTCTTTGGGTAACTGTACCTGAATCTGAAACCTATTTGATCAGACTGATGCGCCAATGCCATTCAAAAATCATGCCAACTTTCAGATAAAAAATGGCGGCTATTAACGTACATCAGGCTGAAAGTGCGTCAGGGTTTGTTGACAACTGGCAAGCGGGGAAGACCCTTGCTGAATGCAATCTACGCATGTTGGATGCGGAAGAGCTTTGTGACGTCAAATTTCGAGTTGGAAGTACGAGTCACGTGATCAAGGCCCATCGCTACGTGCTCATCAGCAGAAGTTGTGTGTTCCACGCCATGTTTACCGGCCCCCTGGAGGAGACGTCGGAAGTCAGTGTTCCGGAAATAGAGCACAAGGAATTAAGACAGTTTCTCTTGTGAGAATTGATCATAACATTTTTACATGTTAACAAAATAATATTAATAGTAACGCTACACTACCAAAAGGCTTATTTCCATTTCATTCTGGTTATCGATTCATCTGATGTAATTGTCAATGCATGAGAATAAATAACCAGTCAAGCTTATCCACCGAAACAGATTTCATTTTGGCGTTCAGGGCAAATAAGATGTAAAAGTTTAGAAATATGAATAGACCACGGAAAATCAGGTGCGCGCGAAAAAGGGTAAGCATGTCCTGCCCGACCGGTAGCACCCGCCTCTCACACAATTTGCATGAAAAAAGAAGTTTTTTATCGCCTGATGCCGCGCAGCAGTGCTCCAGCCATGCGACGACCGCCTGTAAACAAACCAGACAATCAAGTGATCGATGAACCAGACAATCCAGTGACACGCTACTGCATTTACTGAGTTTGTCGAGACAAATAAACACGATGTATTAATTTGAATTACTTTTGCTGTGTACAAGTGCAGAAATTCTGCTGCTTATTAGTTCAAATAAGACTCGATCATGATACTTCGTCATCACCTAAGACTTCTGACTTCGTTCCGACTTGCTGTGATAATCATATTTTTGAAAAACTCTTCAAAGCAGCATTAAATTCAAGCTACATACCTACATACAACTGCAACGATGCAAACTGATCATATCAATAAAGTGCAACAATTAGAGCATGAAGAAATCAACATGACTGAAGAACAATTTGCTTTGATTAATCTGTTTTCATGAACTGCATCAGCTGGTTGCAAAATTGCCCGTAGTGCTCTACTCGTTTCTTATTGTCTATGGATACAGTAGTTTCACTAGCTTCAGAGTCAGAGGCTCTTCTGTTACGATAAGGAAAGTTTTGATATAGTCTGATGTCATCTTTCAGATTCCTATACACTGACGACACTACTGTTGATGCTGACAACGTAACAGCTCTATTGTACGTCTCTAGGAAATATGCTATCACCGCCTTAGAATCCATGTGTCTGGAGTTCCTGGAGAAACACCTCAACGTTAACAACGTTTTTGTGATCCTACATGCGGTGTATCATATGGATGAAAGCAAGTTGTTTCAAACGGCTTTGACCTTTATTAAAGAAAGAGGCGAGACTTCACTGCAGTCATCTGGTTTCCTGACACTGAGCCAAGTATTGGTGAATCAGATCGTGGAGTCAAATGACCTGGCAGCCGAGGAGCACGTCATCTTTAACGCCGTCAACAGCTAGGCAGAGGCAGAGTGTGGACGCAAGGGAAGAGAGGTAACACCTGAAACCAAACGAACAATTCTTGGAGAGATTTTACTAAAAGTTAGATTTCCCCTTTTGAAGCAAAGATTCATGGCTAGCGACGTTAAACCTAGCGGTCTCTTGACTGAACAGGAGCGTCTCATGATCCTGGAATATACTGGATGCCCTGATAATGACGTGAAACCCTTCAACACAGAGCAAAGACAACAAAGAACCCCGCATTCCATAACAAGGTTTCCAACAGAATATACAACTGGCTGGGGTGTTAATGGTTTTAAGAAAGATGCCATTTGCTTCCGAAGTAGCCGGAACCTACTGCTCTATGGATACAGACTATATGGGCCTTTAAGTAAGTCTACACAATCTACCTACTCTATCACCACCTACTTTGGGAACGAGGAAGATGTTCTCCAGTGCAGGATTCAAGGTAAAACTGAGTACAAAGTCAACAGTAAAGTGTTTGATGTGGTGTTTGAGAAGCCTGCTGCTATGACAGCGGGAGTGTGGTATACCTTAGCAGTGCTGATACAAGGCAGTGATACGTGGAGAGGACAAAATGGAAAGAAAGAGTTGCTTTGTTCTGACGGTGTTCGTTTTACCTTCGGGAACTCCAAATACAGCGGAAATGGCACTAGACTGCACAGAGGGCAGATTCCATCTCTTATATATCATATTGCATGAACATGAACATTCCTTTTAGAAATAGATCGTACAGTTCTTCAAATGTGTTGCTTTCATACAAGTGATTCAGTACAAAGCCATCAGTATGTCTGGGTATTTTTGTACTTGTAAACCATTTATACATGCAATAACATGTGTATAGATTCACAAATGGAGTGTTATCGGATATACAGCTTGGATCTGGAGGGGTTGTACCCGATAAGAAACTACTCAAAAAATCTTTAATACCATCTCTGCCATCATAATGCATCCTGTGTCATCACATCTTTCCGAGGAAAGCGTGTCCACTAGCATGTATTAAAGTCTTGTTTCTACTTTCATAAATTGGCAAGTGGACGCTCTGGCTTCGGGAAGATGATGTCACCACGGCACCGCAGTCCATGGTCTCAAATATGTGAGTTGAAGTTTAACATCACATTATGTCTTAAACATGAAGCTACCATGCTCGTGTCTTCTATGCCACCCTTGTTTAATCTCTGCAGCCATGATGTCCATTATGTTATCCTGTTTTGTTTGTGAATCTGTGTGAAGTAACCTTGATGCATTAGATAACATATTGCTGGAATTCCTGAAAACGGGTTTAGATACACAAAACTGTTCTCTGGACATGAAGGAAAAACCTTTTGGCTTCTTCTTTCAGAGAGAAAAAAAAGTTGTCTCTGACAATAATCCCAACTTGAATCCCAGGCTCTCCATTATTATGACCCTACGTCTGTCAGCACCATACCCGTGCACCAAGTTAACACCTCGACGACCAGCATCATGTTGACTCATGGGCTTACATATATATTTAATTGTCTACCGCTGAATCTAAAACGGTTTAGGTACTAATTTGGTTATGTTTTATAACTAGATTTGGCATTGTAGTTACTCCTAGTGTGTCAGCTTTTTATGCTATTTTACATTTGTATAGAACGCATTTCATTAGTATTTATCAATATGTCCTCGCACATTGTTATTTAAACTGCTGCTCGTCCCTATTCTTTGAGAAACGGCAGTAAAATCTGACTTCCCTTGGACTTCTTCACGCTCTTCTACATGTTACACACATAAACTCTTTGTATGAACTCAGTTATTTGTTTTGTATTATGGATTCATGCGCATACTTTTTTTTCTAAATATAAATAAATGCATAATATTATTATAGCTATTACTGTGATCTCGTCCCGCCTAAAGTATCCGAAACTAATTACTTCAACCATTGGAATAGTTCTAAATTACAGACTTTGAATTGCAGAGCAGCAAGATATGCGAAAAAATCGAATGGGTATTTGTCATTACAATAAATAAATTCATAATCGCAAATAAATCAAATAAGTCATCTAAACATAATATTTGGGGAATATTTCACAAACGTTCTGAATATCAAATTTATGCAGCTTCTCGATCTATTAATGGAACATTTCGTCAACAACAGTATCGAGCCTCAGAACTATTGGTGTGTACTTGTCAGACGAAAAGGTTACATGAGATTTGGTGTTAATAAATCGGAATGACTGGCGGCGTTTAACCTTTAAAACAGAATATTGTAACTTCAAACTATCTTCGTCAACAGAAAGTAGCCCAACACATTTAGTTCGACCATATACATATTCTTCACAATTTCCCCACAATGAGTACATACATAATATATTTTTACACTTGTATGTACTTTTTGACAAACTGTGATATTATGAATATTAAAATTTTTCGTCATTTGTGAAGTTCACCAAAGTGTCATCAGCTGGAACTTGTCAGATAAACACGGATTCTAGCCAAGTCTGGTCGTCTTTTACATAGAATGAATACACTGATTGAGTGACCAACCACGGAGAATGAAGGGTTACAAATTCTAAAGACATCCAATCTAAATGGTGTTTACAAGCATTCACTGACAATTTCCTCCAATGAAAAAACCGTTAACTTTGGTACACAATATGGTCATTGGGCAATTGTAACAATCACAAACAAAAATTGGATCCTGTCTGTATGGTCACATCCAAGTGAGTGAGTGAGTATGGTTTTACGCCGCATTTGGCAATATTCCAGCAATATCACGGCGGGGGAAACCAGAATGAGCTTCACATATGGTACCCATGTCGGGGACGAACCCGGGTATTCAGCGTGACGAGCGGACGCTTTAACTACTAGGCTGCCCCGCCGACTCTTCTCATCCGATGATTGTTCAGATCACAAATCATATCTACAGTCAAACAACATGACAGTCTATATTCATGTCCAATGTCCTGTTAATATTAGTGGTATTTGTTACGCATTCTGAAAAGACTTCAGAATCCCCCAACTAACTTCACCTTATTAATTCTTTCAAAAACAAAACAAAAGTAGAAATTACAAAGTCACACCATTTTCGTCCTGAGACACCCATTTGCCCCTCAACACGATAATATGTTATTTTTGTATTTTAATTTATTATGTTAACAGTTAATTACTGATCTGCACCCCTAACGTTCTAAGAAATGCTAATTACAATTAGACATGGTGGGTAGCCTAAACACATATAGACAAATGTATTTCCCTGACTGTGGTAGTGTATCCCACAAAATTCTTGACAACATTCTTTACCCCAATATTAATAACATATTTAGAAGTGTAACTTTCACCATTCCGATGGGAATCATTTAAAATGAATTTGATCAATTAAGACAACTAAAAATTGCACTAAACTTCCGTGGTTTATGATTGTGTACCGCACATGATTAGATGAAAAGAAGTGAGTGAGTGAGTTTGATTTTACGCCGCTTTTAGCAATATTCCATCAATATCACGGCGGGGGACACCAAAAATGGGCTCCACACATTGTACCCATGTCGGGAATCGAACCCGGGTCTTCGGCGTGACGAGCGAACGTTTTAACCAGTAGGCTACCCGAACGCCCTAGATGATAAGAAGGATTTTCTAATTATTACTTCAAATGACATATACATGTAAATGATACTTTATAATTTTAGTCGGCATTGGTCTCCGGGAATGGGTGGCTTCTTTTTTCGTACTTCAGGAGTTTCTAGCAGTTTCCTTTTTTTCAGTGATTGATGTTGGTATGGTAATATTTGGTTTGTTGCAAGCAAATATGGTCGTCAGGATGGTTATAATATTGTTATTTTTGTACATAAATCCACCCTTTTGTAAACGTATGAGCAGGTGCATATATTAACTTAATACAGGTCATCTCCCTGAGAAATCGATGTAAAGTATAAGTGGGTGTTATTCATAAACAGGGGCGGTCGGGTAGCCTAGCGGTTAAAGCGTTTGCTCGTCACGCCGAAGACCCGGGTTCGATTCCCGACATGGGTACAATGTGTGAAGCCCATTTCTGGTGTCCACCGTCGTGATATTGCTGGAATATTGCTAAAAGCGGCGTAAAAACATACTCACTCACTCATCCACTATTCATAAACAAGTGTCACCTTTTCGTTATCTGTGATATGCCGTTCAGACCATACACGCCGGAAGTGGAGAGTTGTCCGGGGAGACAACTCTGTCGTGTTTTCCTTAGGGTTTCTCATAGACACTCTATGATTATTCAGTGATGCAATACGAATTCATGAGAATATGAATTATGAAGAGACGTGAAGAGACGTGACAGCTGACAACTTTATTTTTTCTCACAATGATGAATTACCACAAGAATGATGTTGACCAAGAATAATTGTCGAAAGATATTGATCGAAATACAAAAAATAGTAATGCCATATTTAAAAAGATTCCTAAAAGGATTTTCAAGAAATTGGAGATATAATTGTATACGTCAGAACAAAGCGTCACTTCCCTACCACCCCGGATCTACTTCTTTTCCGGGGTCTTTTCATTACTCAAATTAGTTAACGGAAGGGACAAAATACTGTTCTAACTGTTTTTTAATACTACATATGAGAGATATTGGATCGGCGGATCTGTAAACAACGTAATTACAAAAAATGCCTGAGTGTTTTTGTGTCACTGCCCTTTGAAGACCACCCGCACTTTAACCTTTTCTTCAGTTGCCCTTTTGATCAAGGGATTCATTTTGTCAATACTGGAGAGTAAACCTTTTAGAGGAATAGCTAAACCCGACGACTTACATCAGATTAGGTCAGCGTGATAGCCTGTTGATAGGACTAATAGATTTAATGTGCACAGAACGAATCCTAATCGAAGTGTGTCTGTTAAAATCTTGGAGGAAACCCGACATTGCTGGCTAATGGCAGACACCATTTTCTGGTCAGTGTGGCGGCCTTTCTAAATAGTCAGTGTGGCCGAATTAAGAGCCAATCTAGTAAATGGAATTTAGCTGACCAAAATCAGTGCCTCTATTACAGTTATGGACCGTGGATGTGGTATGGGTCAATAGTCCATTGTGGCAACATCATGGATCGGATCAGCATAGTTGTGACCACTTCTAGTCGAGTTCTCACGCCCTCCGCTGGATCAACGTTCAGACAGATTGCCTCTTGTGACAGATCTGTTGTAAACGTAATGTACTCAATCGGAAACTCATCCTCGGCTACAAGATTAAATGTCCGTGATCGCCTTTCTCGTTCAGACAATTGCAGGCAACACAGAGGTTATCACAAATGTAAACGCTCGGATAATTCGGGAGATTCTCGTTATTGGAGTCTCGTGGTCCGTAAGTGAAAACACGGAGAAATCAACAAGTCAGGCTGAATGAGTGAGGGAATGCGAGGACTCAGGCTGTACATCAGTGCCTTAAGAATGTCATCTGGTTAGTGCCTAGCTGCGCGAATCTTCCCAAGGCTAGGATGTTAACTGATTATAAAAGTCCAGTTTCCACCCTTGACGAACCCGGCTGGAGTTCCGGAGTTACATTTTGGCTGGACTAACGTATGAAAATCGCTTAAGGATCTAGACATCCTTTTCATAAACAACATGGATTTCAACGTGTAGATTTAAGTCGACAATATAGATCTTGATCATCGATCAGATCGTCTTGACTGGGCGCCGCCATTGTGTTTGAAGCAAATGCAAGTGATATGAGAGATGGAATCTGCTTGGTCAAATGGAGGGACATAGAAGGGACATAACTCGTAATAGCCACTGGTGGCGCTACGATCAAGCCTGGACATTCCAGCCTAGTTCGGTAAGGTTGGAAACTGGACTTTTCTAGTCAGTTCACGTCCTTGCCTCGGGAAGATGAGCTGCGCGGTTTAAGCATTCGCACATGATGCTCAAGATTTGGTTTGATTTCTGACATTTCGCGCAGCTTGTGATGCCCACAGTGAGTGAGTGTGCTCCGCCGTGATATTGATGAAATATGCTAAATGCTATTTGAGATTACATCTACTCACCCACATGGGAGAACGTCAACGTCTGTGATCGACTCTGATACACACAAACTATTAGTTTTACAATTTGAGCTGTCCACTGAGTGAATGTAGACTGGCTAGCGTTTAGAGGAGGGCCTTCCCCTCGTACCCTTTGCTGAAGACACCAAAAGACGTTTTCCCTCTACGTCCATAAATCTGTCATGGTAACCTTTTCGCAACCATGCCATTCATGTTAACTCTATATGGTCAGGCAACTGTCGTTTTAACCCCATTCAGTCTAGCCGCGGTAGTATTAATCCCTATGGTAAATCTAAGGCCTCATTTGCCAATATCGTTCAGACCACTGCCATGTTAATCCATTAAGTCTGCGACCATGTTAACTTCCGAAGTGAAGTCCATATTTGCGGCCATGTGTCACGACCATGTGTAACTTCTGGAGGCAGGTCATGGCTATTATATAACACTACGGTCAGTCTAGGGTCATGTTAATCGTCTACGTCAAGATCATGACTATGTTAATCTTCTACAGCTTGGTCATGGCTGCGATATCCCTCTACGGCCAGATCATGGCTACTATATGCCTCTACAGCCAGGTCATGGCTGCTATATCCCTCTACGGCCAGGTCATGGCTACTATATCCCTCTACAGCCAGGTCATGGCTACTATATCCCTCTACGGACATGTCATGGCTACTATATCCCTCTACGGACATGTCATAGCTACTATATCTCTCTACAGCCAGGTCGTGGCTACTATGTCCCTCTACGGCCAGGTCATGGCTACTCTATCCCTCTTCGGCCAGGTCATGGCTACTATATCCCTCTACGGACATGTCATAGCTACTATATCTCTCTACGGCCAGGTCGTGGCTACTATATCCCTCTACGGCCAGGTCATGGCTACTATATCCCTCTTCGGCCAGGTCATGGCTACTATATCCCTCTACAGCCAGGTCATGGCTACTATATCCCTCTACAGCCAGGTCATTACTACTATATCCCTCTACGGACATGTCATAGCTACTATATCTCTCTACGACCAGGTCGTGGCTACTATATCCCTCTTCGGCCAGGTCATGGCTACTATATCCCTCTTCGGCCAGGTCATGGCTACTTTATCCCTCTACAGCTAGGTCATGGCTACTATATCCCTCTACAGCCAGGTCATGGCTACTATATCCCTCTACGGCCAGGTCAAGGCTACTATATACCTCTACGGCCAGGCCAGGCCTACTATGTCCATCTACGGCCAGGTCATGGCTACTATATCCCTCTACGGCCAGGTCATGGCTTCTATATCTCTCTACAGCCAGGTCATGGCTACTTTATCCCACTACAGCCAGGTCATGGCTACTATATCCCTCAACGGCCAGGTCATAGCTGCTATATCCCTCTACGGACATGTCATGGCTGCTATACCCCTCTACAGCCAGGTCATGGCTACTATATCTCTCTACGGCCAGGTCATGGCTACTATATCTCTCTACGGTCAGACAATGGCTATGTTAACCCTCTACGGTCAGACTATGGCCATGTTAATCCTAAACAAGCACACACACAAGCCATGCTGACATTATCTGTGACTGAAGCGAGGTGTACAGGCAATTTGCAGTTGTCTCTCTGTCACTCTTCAACTATAGAAAACAGCAGTCAGTGCCATGGAATTTTAAACCAGAATATATCTATTGACCAAAACAGGCTCCGTTCCAAGTAAAATCGCCGCTCATTTATCGAACTATCTGCGGCAGTATACTATTTTCTGTAGCCATTTTGGTGCTCAAACCTAGCCCACAATTCTTCATATTGAAAGAACTTTCATGAATCCATAATTCCTCATACCCTCTGGAGCTTTCTCTGTTAAGTGACATTGCCTTTCATTGACGAAGCTTGTATACGTGGGCTACACAGCCCACTCTCCTCAAACTTATGGTTTTATTGATGTGAGAGATACATACGAAGATTTATCGCCCCCTCTCAACCCCAGGAACCCCCTCCCTTAAGGAAATACAGTATGTATTGAGCGGTGGAGAAGTTTCAAGGAGCCCGTATTTACAATCTGTGTTCCCCACTCCTAAACTCTTAGAATAGCATCCAGTCAGTACTTCTTGATCCCTATAATGAGATGCCAAATAATTCCTATCCTCATCCACAGCCCCGAGACTGCTTCCGTGAGTTGCGAATGGTAGAGTAGAGAGAGCCAGAAATATAACATATGTTTCCAATCAGTTGAGATCACGACACACCTTAATGGCATGACAAAGTGTTTGCAGGGTACATATTATTTCAGTTGAGCCTTCAGTTCCGCGGCTGAAACAAAATAAAATTCTGCGTTCAAATTTTTACATTCTCAACCAAATTTTGTAAATTCTGCACACAAGTCGGCAAACTTTTAAACTTAGTTTTCGTTAATTCGGGAGTTTGTTTGACTTGTGGCAAGCATATTAGTGATAAACGTAACCACGGCTAGAAGACCTTAATGAAATGAATCCAGTGTAAACATACAGACATGCACTTTCTGTAAACAATAATACGAAAGTTAACGTCACTTCAAGATGGCAGATGACTGCAAAATTTCGCACGAGATCGGCACAATATGTCATTTCTGAAATATATGTACATTACTGCACCGACTAGTCAGATGTGCTACATCCCGCACGAGTTGCGCACTGAATGTGATTTTCTGCAAGGTACATTTCAGCACCGAGAGGACATTTCTGCGGGGAACAGTTTACATGTTACGTTTGGGCAGTATAAAGGGAAATGTGGACTGTTTTCACGGTAAGGTTAAAGTGGGACAGTATACAGGTTAATAAGGAGTTGATACAAGGTAAGTTGGTAAGGTAAGGCTGTATATGTGGGGTTGTACACAAGGGAAGGTAGGGTTGTATACAGGGAAGGTGAGGCAGTCTACAGGGAAGGTAAGGAAAGGTGGGGCTGTATACAAGGGAAGGTGAGGCAGTCTACAGGGAAGGTAAGGAAAGGTGGGGCTGTATACAAGGGAAGGTGAGGCAGTCTACAGGGAAGGTAAGGAAAGGTGGGGCTGTATACAAGGGAAGATGAGGCGGTCTACATGTAAGGTAAGGAAATGTGGAGCTGTATACAGGGAAGGTGAGGCTGTATACAGGTAAGGTAAGGAAAGGTGGGGCTGTATACAAGGGAAGGTGAGGCAGTCTACAGGGAAGGTAAGGAAAGGTGGGGCTGTATACAGGGAAGGTGAGGCAATCTACAGGTAAGGTAAGGAAAGGTGGAGCTGTATACAGGGAAGGTGAGGCTGTATACAGGTAAGGTAAGGAAAGGTGGAGCTGTATACAAGGGAAGATGAGGCGGTCTACAGGGAAGGTAAGGAAAGGTGGAGCTGTATACAAGGGAAGGTGAGGCGGTCTACAGGTAAGGTAAGGAAAGGTGGAGCAGTATACAGGGAAGGTGAGGCGGTCTACAGGTAAGGTAAGGAAAGGTGGAGCAGTATACAGGGAAGATGAGGCGGTCTACAGGGAAGGTAAGGGAAGGTGGAGCTGTATACAGGGGAAGGTGAGGCAGTCTACAGGTAAGGTAAGGAAAGGTGGAGCAGTATACAAGGGAAGGTGAGGCAGTCTACAGGGAAGGTAAGGAAAGGTGGGGCTGTATACAGGGAAGGTGAGGCAATCTACAGGGAAGGTAAGGGAAGGTGGAGCTGTATACAGGGAAGGTGGGGCTGTATGGGGTAGTTTAAGGGTACAATAAGTTATATTTTCCCTCTCAGCCCCGCCACCTTCAGCTCAAATGCTATAATTGTATTCTCTTTTGCTGTCCTTAGTTCTTGCATGTAAGCTTTAACTTCCCACAGTCAATCCTCTCACCAGTGCCTGATAATGTTACTGTTGGAAACAGTTATCTAACGCACCCTTCCCTTTTTCCTTTCCACCACCCCCCTCCTCCCCTCCCCCTCCCCCTTCCGTATCTCCCTCTCTACCCCTTCCTTGTCCTCCTCTAACCCAATATTGAGCGTTAGATGATGTAGGAGTGTGCCGATCGAGAATCGATGCGCGTCCATTCCGTATCAAGACAGGGTATACTTACACTGTCATCAACACATTTGGTTTGAGCATCAAGGCTTCAACGCACGCAACGGCAATGTGGGTTGGAAGCGGAGGGTCAGAGAACGCTAACACGCCACAGAGGGGAAGGAACGCCAAGAGGATAGATCTCGACCAGAAATAACCAAATAGAATAAATTACATCTGGCTTTTGGAGAAATAGGTTACATCGATTCTTATGTCAGAGTCCCAGGGTAATTAATTTACTTTGATGTGTGTTTGTATAAGTAGTGATAACTGTATAGAACGGGGTCGAAGATTGAAGGCGGAAAGTTATCCGGCATATTGACAGGTTTTTAATCTCACTATAACCTAATAGAATGAAACTGTCAAATGGATCTATGAAAGAGTCATTCTTAAACCTATTCTAAGAACCTCAGTTGCGCTTTATCTAGCACTTATTTGGGGATGATCTTGTTTTATAATGTACCTGTTGTCAGTCTTGTCAATACAAGTATTTGTGTCTGTTCAAGCTAAATGTTAGTACGCAAATCTTTGTGATCTTTCCTCTAATGGGAATTGGGGCGGTCGGGTAGCCTAGTGGTTAAAGCGTTCGCTCGTCACAACGAAGACCCGGGTTCGATTCCCGACATGGGTACAATGTGTGAAGCCCATTTCTGGTGTCCCCCCGCCGTGATATTGCTGGAATATTGCTAAAATCGGCGTAAAACAATACTCACTCACTCACTCACTCTAGTGGGAATTCCGGATGAGAATAAGCCCCAACTTCCAATGCTTAAACAAGATGACTGATGAGGGTACACACATTGCGCGTCATCGTGCTATCCACCACTGGTTTGTCAAGCCCAGGCTTCGTTATCTATAGACAGGCATGGTATAAGTGGACTCAACCTTAGAGGGGCGTAAAATACAATTCGACCACGGAATCTACGTGAGCAGGGCGTCGGTAATACTGTGAGAAGTCAGTAACATCCGTTACGGTGTGCCATCATACCCCCAGGGTAGTTCGATGCTCATGCTGTCATCCACTTGTTTGCCTGCTCCTGACCCAAGGACACTTTCTGCACATATAGTACATGGTGTACGTCCATATAAATTGTGTTAATGTTGTTGAGAAGAAAACTATTACAAAATAGAATTCACAAGACTACAAATAACGGCGGAATGATATAAGGCTGGTTTAACATTGAATCTCAGAGTGTCCTCCCATCAGTCAGACAGCTTACAACAACAAACCTAATTGGTGATTGCATAGATAATCCCCTAAGTGTTGTTATTATTAAAATGTACCCGTAAAGATCCGAGATAGAATAGGTCTTCAGCAACCCATGCTTGTTGTAAAATGCGACTGTGCTTGTCGTAAGAGGCGACTAACGGGATCGGGTGGTCAGACTCGAAGATTTGGTTGATGCGTGTCATCGTATCCCAATTGCGTAGATCGTTCTCATGATATCAATCACTGGATAATATCGTCCAGGCTTGATTATTTACAGACAAACGTCATATAGCTGGAATGCGGCGTTAAACAGCAAACAAAAATTATGAAAATAGTTTGATCGCTGATAAAGAGAAAGAGCATAATTTCCTTCATATTTAATCCATATTCTATAATGTGATTTGTCACCTTTAATATCATAGATATATAAAAGTGCGCATATATGTCTAATACATTCCAGAAAATGTACATATAATGTGTCATTAATACACTAACCCAAATGTACATATGGAATCCTGGAAGGGACATTATCGCATTGTCGCGCTTTGAATAATCTTTTATATTTTACCAAAAGGCAATGCGACAACGCAACAAAGTCCTTTCTAGGATTTCATAGTTATACCTACATTTAAGAAAAGGTACATCTCATAGGTCATTTTGTAAGTTTCTTAACCCTACTTGTTCTACATTGATGATTTCTGGCCTCCTTGCTTGCAATTGGGTATTCCCAATTTCCTGGTACACCCGCATAATGGAGTAGATAAATTGATTCCCAAGGTGTATAATATATCAACTAATCCAGTACGGGATTGTCCTATTTAGATATGGGTATTGACCTTATTAATACCTGCTCCATTGTCGGACTGGTGGAACATCTGACTAATGGGAATAGACTCATCCCAAATATGCATCGACATTATCCAATATCAATAAAAATAAATATGTTCTTGGAACAATACTACGACAGCAAACAAGGATCAGTTTTGAATAAACAAAATAATTAAGAACAAGTCAAAATCAAAGAATTTATCACCGGCTCAGACGGATGACGTTTCTCACACCGTCTGAAAAACTAATTGGAATAACTTTTTACAAGATACGTTCCAAATTTCTCCTATCATTGATTTACAAGGAATGTGTAGCAGATATAATGTAGTACAGTAAACTACATTTATAACGAACACGCTTATAACGAACCGACGGATGTAACTATATGTATGTTGTACAAATGCTTATAACGAACTACGGTTTTAACGAACTAATATAAGTGGTCCCTTTGAGTTCGTTATAACCGTAGTTTACTGTTGTTTGTCCCGTGCAATACAACCAGTGTGACCTGAGTGAGTGAGTGAGTGTGTGAGTTTGGTTTTACGTCACTTTTGGCATTATATCAGGACGGGGAACACCAGTAATACAACTAGTGTTCTTCGCGCTACTACTACCGTTACTCAAATACTTTAACATTGACTTACGCTACGATCGCTCAGTGAAACAGGCCGGGTTGGCTCAGTCGTCTGAGGCGCCGCAAAATCTCTGTGCAAAGTTGTGTCCTTTGGGCACGCAAGAAACCCATGTTCGTGGGATCGAAATCTCGATTGGCTCCGATTATGTTTCAAGGTTTACCAGCACCATACCCGTGCTTGTGGGTTTCACCAAAGTGGTTAACGTCGGATACCTGGTGGCCTGGGTAGTTTGTTCCAAATTGTAGACCCAGTGTATACCGTGAAATAAAACCAGTGTATCCTGGGTAGTTTGCTTAATGATTCCTGATCACGTCAACACTGAAGAACAACTAGTGCATCAAGGGAATTACAACCGTTATAGTCAGTGCATAACGGGTAGTGCAACAAGCGCATCACGGGTAGTGCAACAAGCGCATTACGGGTAGTAGTACAACCAGCACATCATGGGCAGTGCAGCCAGCACATCATGGGTAGTGCAGCCAGCGCATTACGGGTAGTAGAACCAGTGCATCACGGATGGTAGAACCAGCGCATCACTGGTTGTACAAACAGCGCATCACGGGTAGTGCAGCCAGCGCATTACGGGTAGTAGAACCAGTGCATCACAGGTTGAGGAACCAGCGCAGCACGGGTTGTACAAACAGCACATCACGGGTAGTGCAGCAAGCGCATCACCGGTAGTAGAACCAGTGCGTCACGGGTAGAGGAACCAGCGCATCACGGGTAATACAACTAGCGCATTTCGGGCAGTACAACCAGTGCGTCACGGGTAGAGGAACCAGCGCATCACGGGTAATACAACTAGCGCATTTCGGGCAGTACAACCAGCGCATCACGGGTAGTAGAACCAGCGCATCACGGGTAGTAGAACCAGCGCATCACGGGTAGTAGTACAACCAGCACATCATGGGTAGTGCAGCCAGCGCATTACGGGTAGTGGAACCAGTGCATCACGGATGGTAGAACCAGCGCATCTCGGGTAGTACAACCAGCGCATCACGGGTAGTGCAGCAAGCGCATTACAGGTAGTAGAACCAGTGCATCACGGATGGTAGAACCAGCGCATCACGGGTACTACAACTAGCGCATTTCGGGCAGTACAACCAGCGCATCACGGGTAGTGCAGCCGGCGCATTACCGGTAGTAGAACCAGCGCATCACGGGTTGTACACCCTTTGTCGTTTAACCAGTACATCCGTGTTGTATAACCGTTGAACCGCGGGTACCACAGCCACTATCCGTGCTGTACAACCGTTGAACCGCGGGTACCACAGCCACTATCCGTGCTGTATAACCCTTGAACCGCGGGTACCACAGCCACTATCCGTACTGTACAATCCCGGGTAGTACGACCAGTGTGTCCCGACTGCACCTATAGTACCTCTTGTCTTTCTGCATACACCTGCACACCTGGCCTTAGTCCAATGTCGTTGCTTCTCGACTGGTGATTTAGCCCGTGCATGTCTGTAATTATTTCCCCCGAACAATCAGCACACCAGGCCATTAAGTACAGAATGTATTACCGCTCTACAGAATGATAAATAGCAGTGTGACCGCAATTCTCCCAGCTCGATAATCACATTACGTAACAGTTCTATTTCTGATGTCGATCAGATAAACAACATACAGTGATTCCGACAGGCAGTAATCCATGGCGGCACAGGTTCAGTTTATTTTTAAAAAACTGATTCAAAGAAAACGTTGCAACGATTTACATGAGTTGGTCTTAAATGATGTCATGACATGCTCGCCGTCAGCGCCAAGTGATATAAATGCACTAAAGATAAGGTTAGGATGCACTGGAACAATCCAGGAGTTCACAGACCATTAGTCTAATCGGCTGGGTTGGGGGATGTTAGTTTGCAGTGTAAATGCTCGTATTTTCTCTGATAGTGACTCACGGTGTACTTCTGGGAAGAGTAAGCTGGATCCCATCTACATTGACACCAGAATATCAGGGTCCTCTAATGCATTGGAAACTGACTGAGGGGGGAGCCCTGTACATGGTTTGTTGTAACGTGGTACATTTTGTATAAATGAAATTTTTACCGATTTTAGGCTCATGTTCATAATGAAAATACTAATTATCTTTATTTCACATGGGTTTTTTATACACCGATTTCTGTACTTTCCAAGACAAAATATACCGTATTTACATGTTACTAAGAGGCTCCTGAACAATGAAGTAAGGCGGGGTGATGTAGGGTTTGTAAAGTCGCGTTCAGAATTATTGTGTGCATGCGTGCGAGTGTGTTTAATGCTGTTTGACCGCCTCCGTGGTCTAGTGGTAGAGCGTCCGCCCGTAAAACGGAAGGTCCGGGGTTCCATCTCTGGCCGCGTCATATCAAAAGATTGTACTTGTTTGTAACCCTGTCTGACGCTCGGCATTAAGAGACTAAAACAAGGAATGGTCGGCTCGGAGTCAGTATACTGTGTCTGAGTGGGGTATTCATGTTAAACTGCGACATGGCATCTCAGTGTGCTAGCACTATAAATCGGCATCAGTCCGGACTAGTACAAGCAGCCACACACACGTGCATGCACATCGCTTTATAAGTGCAATGATCTTGGACGCGACGTTAAACCCCATTTCACCTCACCTTTAATGCCGTTTTTTTTTATAGAGCCAGCCTACTGAGATACCATCCCGCAGTTTAACAGGAATACCCCACTCAGGGTACTGACTCCGAGTCGACCAGTCCTTGTATCTCTTACTACAAAGCGCCAAGGATGGTCGCAGTCGGGAATAGAACCGCCGACCTCCTGCTCACAGAAAGTTGCTCTATCCACCACAGAGGCTGTCTGTTAGACAATGACACGTGCATGTGGCTAGTTGTTCATGACAATTAAATGTCATTTAAAACCCATGAAATCAAAGACGCGGTTAAACACAGTCATAATTAATCCACAGCACTTATATACATTTACTAAAGCACCAGCACTTGAACAGATAATAAAAATCAGACGCTAATAACGATTTCACACGCACTGCAGCATTGTTTACTAAATGTCAATATAATTGTTGAAATATTGTCAATATAATTGTTGACGTAATGTAGATATCATTGTTGACATATTGTAGATATCATTGTTCATATATTGTAGATATCATTGTTCATATAATAGAGATACCATTGTTCATATAATAGAGATACCATTGTTGACATATTGTAGATATCATTGTTCATATATTGTAGATATCATTGTTCACATAATAGAGATACCATTATTGACATATTGTAGATATCATTGTTCATATATTGTAGATATCATTGTTTATATAATAGAGATACCATTGTTGACATATTGTAGATATCATTGTTCATATATTGTAGATATCATTGTTCACATAATAGAGATACCATTGTTGACATATTGTAGATATCATTGTTCATATATTGTAGATATCATTGTTCATATAATAGAGTTACCATTGTTCATATAATAGAGATACCATTGTTGACATATTGTAGATATCATTGTTCATATATTGTAGATATCATTGTTCACATAATAGAGATACCATTATTGACAAATTGTAGATATCATTGTTAATATATTGAAGATATTATTGTTCACATATTTTAGAGATCATTGTTGACATAATGTAGATATTGTTGACATTACGCAGATATCATTTGTTGCAAAATGTTGATATTGTTGACATATTGTAGACATCACTGTTGATATATTGTTGATATCATTGTTGACATATTGTATATACCATTGTTGACATAATGTAGATATCACTGTTGACATATTCTAGATATCATTGCTAGCATATGTAGATATTGATATGAGGTAGATATCAGTGTTGTCATATTGTCGATATCAATGTCGACGTAATGTTGGTATCATTGTTGAGCCCTGTGCTAATCCCATGTGGATAATAAACAGACTAGCGTGTACGTTAGGATGTGAACTGTACATTATCAGCATTATTGGAAGGACAAATATTAAGTCGTGATTGCATGTTTATTGGCATGTATACGGTCAACAAGCCTGCTACACCTACTACCACACACGCTACGTGATCGTCGACGGTGATGACGCGGCATCATTGTTCCGTCATAGTTTCAGCGTTGATGGTTAATTAAGTAACACAGCGGTAACACAATCGAATGTCTTTTGAATGAGCAAAGGACTTTATCAGCATTATTGGAAGGACAAAACGCACAATTCTGCCTTACAGATAATCTCCTTGTATACATTTTATACGTACAATATCACTCGTATCCCAAATGTCGTGGGGATTATGAATTTATATTTATCAAGGGAATATTTCATAAAACAGAAATGTTATGCTCTCTCTGACACAATATCATTTCCTTTTTCATAGGAGACAGATATAACCAAAATATTTCAGAACAAAATGTTGCACACAAATTTCCCCTGTGTCCATTCATGAATACATGAATATTCTTTGCAATCTTGTATCTACACGAAGTTCTACAATTCCGAATGACTTCAATTAACTGCCACTACTTTTACCACGCTCTGCTTCAAAAAGGGGGCACGGGTGGCCCAGTCGTCTGAGGCGCCGCGATTCGCTGTGCAGAGTTGCGTCCCTAGGGCACGACAGAAACCTATGATTGTGGGTTCGAATCCCGGTTCGCCCCGATTATGTTTCTAGGTTTGTCAGCATCATACCCGTGCTCGTGGGTTTCACCGAAGTGGTAAACGTCTGAGACCTGCATCACTTCGGGCTTTTCTCCCACATTAAGCTGACACGCCGCGATATAACAGGAATACTGTTAAAAGCGTGAAACCCAACTCACTCACTCACTCTGCTACAAAAAGCACTCACAGTATGACTGTTGCCAAGGGTCTCTCAGTTTATCATAAACGAATCACAAGACTAACATTACTGAGAATGTCGAGTCCCTGGTTACACTGTAAGCCTCAGATCACTGTATTATAAATAATAACAAGAAATATCTACCGAAAGCAGTGACCACTGTATGAGTCCGACTATGTCATCAGCAAGTGTTGACGAATCACTATCACATAACGTTGACACAAGGTATTCGCAAAACAATGAGTTCATCAAATGATTAATGCATTAAACCAAATTTGCCAATATTATTCAACAATATATACATTGCAAGATAAAACAAAACTTCACCCAATATCGTATATCGTACATTTCAACGCAATATTCATACTTACTACAAACAGTACAACACAAATATCAACAAACATAATTCATAAATTCATTTGGTAAATGTAAAACGCCAACGCCAGAGATTTAGAGATTCCATTGGGCGTGAAAGGCAAAATGGCGGGGAAAGTATATGAAAATCAGTGACGACACCAGGTATTCCTCAAAAGAGGAAGCGAGTACGACCCTACCTGTAGCATCGCCACAATTTGCTTAAAAAAGTAATGTTTATTGTCTGAATTGGTTCTGAATGGTCATACATTAAATGCCACAAATAACTCATGACTCATTGAATTACTTAATCAACGATCAACGCTGAAACTCTTACGGAACAATAATGCCGTGTCATCACCGTCGACGATCACGTAGCGTGTGTGGGAGTAGGTGTAGCAGGCTTGTTGACCGTAAACATGCTGATCAACATGCAATCACGTCTTAATAATTCATATGTTCGCTTCTGACACTTTTTGAGACAATTGTTATACTTGAATCAGCGTGTGTGTCTAGACTTCCATGAATCATTGAATCCAGGTGGTCTACATTTTACGATTGCGGGGATTACTGAACTGACGTTTCAGATACAACGTTGGATTGGAATCTAATTAAAGCTGCCTTAACATCCTGATGAAATATTTACCAAGGGATTATTTTCTCAAGTATGAAAAGAGACGGATATATGCAGAATTTCTGTCTGCCGTGAGACAAACTCAAATCTTATCAGCTGTGTCAAGAAAATGCTGAATGAAGATTTAGTGAGTAGATTTTACTAAACGTATAAATTTTTATCAACATCACGACTGGAACACCAGAAATGGGCTTCACGCATTGTACCAATGTAGGGAATCGAACCCGGGTCTTCGTTGTGACGAGCAAACGCTTTAACCACTCGGCTACACCACCGCCCCACTAACTGTATAAGCCACGTGTAGGTATCAGCATAGACAATACACTGCTCTTGATTCTGAATCAGTATTAATGTGAATATGGGGTTTAGCCTTGTGGTTAAAGCGTTTGTTCTTCGGCGTTGGAAACAGGTTCGAATCCCAACATGGAAACACTACTGGGGCCCATGCGTGATATGGCCGCAACATTGCTACATCCGACGGGGTGATCAGGTGGCCTAGTGGTCAAAGCGTTTGCATGTAACGCCAATTGTCCGGGTTTGATTCCTCACACGGGTACATTGATTGAATCACATCACTGGTGTTCCCCCACCCCCGCCAAGATATGGATGGAACATTGCCGAAAGCGACGATAAGCCATACTCACTATGTTCTAAACTTGACGAATTCAATATACTTTACGTTCAATTTTTCAATAAATGTAACTATTTTATGTGATATATCAAGCATTAACGCATTCATCCATTTTTCGAGGAATTCATCCGAAGAAGTACCGTTAAGCTCCTTTGTTCCAGTAAGACCTATTATTCCAATAGAATCATAACGATCCCAGAAGTAATATTTTATGTAAGTATAAGAAAAAAGGCCACAATAGATTATTTTCATTTGAAATAATCACTTGAATCCGGGCGCGACATCGTCTTCGACCATCAGAAGCCGGTACAAGCACCTTGAGTTCCACCATCAGATTAGAGAAGATGAGCGTTATTATTACGAGAATGGAAGTGGTAATAATTGTTTCAAAAATAGCACAGTGTATAACTGTGGCATCAGTTAATCATCCCTTCTTTTCACCAGCGTTTACGTGCGGACTGTCTGTCCGCTATCGACCGCACAACGCCAGTTAGGCAAACAACGTTTGTATTCACAGTCAGACACAAGGGGAATACTGGACTTTGTCTCTTTCAAGACCTGCTCAAATAATGCAGAGAAAAACTGACAGGGTTTTCGTTGGAAACCCTTTTCATCACAATACAAACACGTTGGTTTCTTTCGGAGCCGCCAATATGAACCCTTGGTTTTCTGCAGCACGTGGGCGATGCTCAAGACGAGGTCGTGACTGTGACGGAGTTGTTCCTGACGTCATCTTCGAAATGTGGAACATGAAATTCTCGTTTGACACAAAGCAGCTATTACGTGAGGCGTATAACCGTTCGGGTAGAATTTACATTCAATAATTCGGATGTTAAGGATACTACAGGGACCATAGAACACCACAGTATCTTCATGACGCATAGAACATTACATTAGATAGAGGGGGTATAAAGACTTCAGTATATCCAAGGGATATTGAACATTTCAGCATTACGAGGGGCTACAGAACACTTATGGATCTCAAGGGAACGCATGCACAATGGTAGAACTACAGCTATAGGACAATACATTAAAAAATATTGCAGAGTCATAGAACAAAGCATTACATATATAGGAGTATTTATAACTTCGGTATCTCCATGGGATATAGAGCACAAGAGTATATCCGGACACATAGAACACTATGCAATATGGAGAGGATATAGATCACTTCAGTATATCCAGGAGCAATAGAACATTACAGAGGGATATATAACACTAGACTATATCGCGGGGCAAAGAACACTACATTATATAAAGGTATATAGAACACTTCAGTACATCCATGAGCATTGCACAATACATTATGTACAGGTGATATAGAACAATACAGTACATCCATGAGCATTGAACAATACATTATGTACAGGTGATATAGAACAATACAGTACATCCATGAGCATTGAACAATACATTATGTACAGGTGATATAGAACAACACAGTACATCCATGAGCATTGCACAATACAATATGTACAGGTGATATAGAACAATACAGTACATCCATGAGCATTGCACAATACATTATGTACAGGTGATATAGAACAATACAGTACATCCAGGAGCATTGCACAATACATTATGTACAGGTGATATAGTACAATACAGTACATCCAGGAGCATTGCACAATACATTATGTACAGGTGATATAGAACAATACAGTACATCCAGGAGCATTGCACAATACATTATGTACAGGTGATATAGAACAATACAGTACATCCATGAGCATTGCACAATACATTATGTACAGGTGATATAGAACAATACAGTACATCCAGGAGCATTGCACAATACAATATTTACAGGTGATATAGAACAATACAGTACATCCAGGAGCATTGCACAATACATTATGTACAGGTGATATAGAACAATACAGTACATCCAGGAGCATTGCACAATACATTATGTACAGGTGATATAGAACAATACAGTACATCCAGGAGCATTGCACAATACATTATGTACAGGTGATATAGTACAATACAGTACATCCAGGAGCATTGCACAATACATTATGTACAGGTGATATAGAACAATACAGTACATCCAGGAGCATTGCACAATACAATATTTACAGGTGATATAGAACAATACAGTACATCCAGGAGCATTGCACAATACATTATGTACAGGTGATATAGAACAATACAGTACATCCAGGAGCATTGCACAATACAATATTTACAGGTGATATAGAACAATACAGTACATCAAGGAGCATTGCACAATACATTATGTACAGGTGATATAGAACAATACAGTACATCCATGAGCATTGCACAATACATTATGTACAGGTGATATAGTACAATACAGTACATCCAGGAGAATGGCACAATACATTATGTACAGGTGATATAGTACAATGCAGTACATCCAGGAGAATTGCACAATACATTATGTACATGTGATATAGAACAATACAGTACATCCAGGAGCAAAAAAACACAGTTTAAACAGGGAGAAAATATAACCATAGTATACAATATAACCTTTGAGTATAGAAAACTTCAGTGTAACCTGGAGAAGAGAACACAGAGGTATAAAGTAAAGCAGGGATCATAGAACACGGGTGGTAAGATTTGATTCATTGCTGGGGTTGGTGGTGTTCACAATGCAAGGCTAGTACACTGACGAAGAACATACCAAGGTTTACCGATACCTCATTGAGTAATTGTAAAATCTTTCGTTGTGGACATAACAGGATGTCAATTGAGCCTATTGGTTCGCTGCGACAGGTCAGTAAAATATACAGTGGTCTGTGTCCTTCAGAAAATGAACAAACTTGAGGAACGTGCAGTGATAAGTACTTAACACCAAAAGCCACCCATGAAGATATGAGTACAACACTAGGGAAGGATGCCCCTTCCTATGCCATCATAAAGAAGTGGGCAGCGGGGTATAAGCGTGGCAGGGAAAGCCTTGTAGACGTCCCCGTCCTGGAAGTCGTGTGAAGTCAGCAACAACAGAAATTATCTAGAGAATCCACGATATGGTGATAACCGACCGGCAAATGACTGACAGTCATGTTGTTAGTTCAGTGGACATGTCCCAGGAGAGTGTACAGTCAATTATCACAGAACCTATGGCACTGAAGTTGGCTTCCAAAGCTTCTGACATCTGACCAAAAATGCACCAGGCACAATGTCTCGTAATAATATAGATTTATTCACTTTGGAGCTAGTCCGGAAAGGTTCTTCCAACGATTTGTGACTTTGGATGAAACGTGGGTTCACCACTTCCATCCTGAGTAGTAGAAGCATTTGACATCTCCACCAAAGAAGAGAAAGATTTCCCAACAGAGGTTATGGCCTCCGTGTTCTGGGATGCCTACTAGGGTGTCTTCGTGATGGACTATCTTCCAAAGGCCCGAACAATAAAAGGAGCATATTGTGCAGCACGATTGAGACAATAACGGAAAGAAATTGAGACTCAGAGCTGTAAACAAGGTGTCCTCGGGACAATGCGCCATGAACAAATCAGTTATTGCCATGGCTACAATCCACGGTGTGTCCATGTTCAACACTTGCCTTATACTCCTGATCTGGCTTCCATTTGTTCCCAAACGTGAAGAACGATCGAGCTGAAACCTATTTCGAGTCGAAGGATGACGTCATAGCAGCCAAGAGAAGAACTTCTACGAAAAGGTCTTCAGGTCAAGTATGTTCATGTGAGGTTCAGGACATGTCAGTCATCACTCGTGCCGGGCATAGGCAGCACGATACACAAGCAATGCATATATGCAGTGACGAGACATTCGAAGGTGAAGTGAACCTATTTTCATATAGGGACGAGTAGAGTGAGTGAGTGAGTGAGTTGGGTTTAACGCCGCTTTTAACATTATTTCGGTTATATCGCGGCGTGTCAGCTTAATGTGGGAGGAAAGCCCGAAGTGATGCAGGTCTCGGACGTTTACCACTTCGGTGAAACCCCTGAGCACGGGTATGGTGGTGACAAACATAGAAACATAATCGGGGCGAACCAGGATTCGAACCCACAATCATAGGTTTCTGGCGTGCCCAAGGGATGCAACTCTGCACAGCGAATCGCCCCCGGGACGAGTAGAAATATTTTGATCATGTCTATGTCAATGACTAGGAACAGTGATAACAGCGGAATAAAAACAAGGCAGGGAAATTATATTGATCATGATGACCTAAGAACCGTCTGATTGAGTGTCCATCGTTTCCCATCTTGAAAGTGTAACATAGTATTATTTTTTTTCCAAATGCAACTTTAAGATCTTTCACTTAAGACAAAGCATTATATATTTACCCGTCGCATGATGTCTAGAAGCTTAACGAATCCATAGAATCTTTAATCTTTTTCGATCCCCTTTTGCAAAAAAGAACATTCATTAAAAACCCATTCATTCCTTGTCTTTGTAGTGGACTTTAATACCATAATCATCCCGATGAAAAACCTCACCGTCAGTAAACCAATGCAATATCCATTCATATAACAGCTGATAGATCCCTGGCTGTTAACCAAATTATCTCTCATACATTCCTTTGAAATACCAGGGAACATTGTACATGCCACCAAGTTAATGGACAAGGTAGTTACTTTAAAATTAATGGGTACCATTATGCAAAGTACCTCATGAACATGTAAGAAGACAATGCTTGAAGCTAACGTAAAGTCGCTAACCTTTATTGGCAATGTCGGGTTCAGCTCCTAGCCTCTGCTGACCTACAGAACCTTCCATCGATCGTGACATTTTTTTCAAGGTAAAAGATCTGGTTGACATGGTGGGAGATGTCGGGCTTGTCAATGGCGGCAGGATTACATCAGCTGAGGGTTACGCTGGTAAATAATTAATCACAAGTCTAAATTAGTTAGATCACGTGATGCCTACTACATCGGGCACTTCCTGCGAACCGTTAGAAGTATCTACCTTGGTGTTGTACTGAGGTACAAGATATATTCCATGTAATTGACTCAACATCTATTATTAGTGTAACAATCAGAAAACACACAGTATAAAATTGTCCTAATTTCACGCACAGTTGGTTATTAGCTCGACACGAAGATAACCAATACAAAGTATCTTATAAAGTACGGCGGACGTGACTCTGCTCTGCTGCAGTAGATTGCCTGCAAATACAGACGTTGTCAATCTAAAATCATATACTCAACGCAACAAATAAGGCAACAATAAAAAGAGAGCATATTATATGTGCCAGAAGTGATAGTGTGGGGTGGGGTGGGGTGGGGTGGGATTGGTATTAATCACTGATATATTTTGTTCGCTGTCCAGAGTTGTGTCCCTAAGCAAGAATCCATTGATCGTCGGTACCAGTTCCAGATTCGACCTATTAAGATATTTGGTTTGTCAGCGCTACACCCGTGCTAGTGAAAGACGTCTACGACCAGCGTCAATTTGGACATTCCTTACACAACGTGATATGACACAAGCAGTTGAAAAGCACAACATTTTGCGCCGCGTTCGTGATCATGGGGATATTTTGTTTGCTCCTGCTGGGATTTTGTATCGAGATTACAATTTTTTCAGCCACAGCTACAAAACCAGATATTTTGTTTATTTATAACCATGTGTCTGATTTTTTTAAAGATTAAAATCCAGTTGTCTTGTCGATTATTGGTTACGCGTGGCCTGCCACTCGGAGGATGGTCTCTGATTGCATTCGGCTGTTGCCAACGTTGCCATAAACACCAAATAGTGTTTCTGTGGACGTTAAATTGTCTTGGAACATCACGTCGACTCGATCCTGCTTCAAGCATACCAGTGGCTCGCAGACGCATTTCGTAATGTTGAATAATTGCGTAATTTTGTTGTTTTTCTGAGAGGTTGCTGTCAGCACGATGCTAAACAATGCATATGGAATCCCGTTTACGCATATGTTTTTATACCCATTCTTGCGTAGTGAAATCATGGGGCTTGCATAACAGTCAACGTTTGCTTGGAATGCATGCTTTTCCGTAGCAGTTGCGTTTTTGTGACTTGATTCCATACATGTACTACAATATTGAAAACCAAACTTTACTTGTTTGAAAAATACACTAAAATATTGGTGTCACAGGAACTTTTGTTGTTGAGTATATTACTAGCCAGAGATTCAACAAGATCAACTGAAAAATCGTACTGTTCACATAAAGCGTCATGTTATATAATGATTAATACGTATTAAACAGCATACCCCTACCCTTTAATGTACATGTGATGTCTCTTGTCAAATAAACTGATTTGGTTTGAGAATGACGTCTTCTCATTTATTGCATCGACGTGACGTTGTTCCTTCAATTCAGTAATGGTGTAACGATACATCGAACTATCGATTGATTGCGATTGCTTGTCTCACGATAGAACACTATCGATTGCAACTTAAACAATCGATACTATTGGGGATAGTTTGTCTAACTATCGATAGTTTCGATAGTTAATTTGTTTGGTACATTTACTTTCTTTAAAAACATAGAAACAACTCCTATGATCATCTAACCTCTGTCGTGCTTTCGTTTGTATTGCACTACTTTGTCTGCTTGATTTAGAGTTACGTCCCTTAGCTACTCGTCGCTAGGCAACATTGACAAGATGGCGGACGCCACATGTCAGTTTTTGTCAACTTTGTTTCCTAATTGAATCGCATTTAGTCATTCAGTGAATGCCAATGTGACAATTAAAGAGTTTGACAGTTTGTATAGTCAAATACTAGTCATTCAATCACATTCATTCACATTGGTGCTAAAACACTGCAGTAACCTAAGACTTTACCGGTTACATGAAGTGAAATTTTGTATTAAAATGTTTTTGAGAGGTCAATTTGAACTTGTTTTCTTCTCATTTCTTGTTTTCTTTACAAATAGTATCAGAAAGTTATAATTATTTCGATGGTGTCAGTCAAAATGCTGAAATATATGCTGCTAAAGCCTGCTATAATTGCAAGTGAAAACTATCGCAATAGTATCGCAATAGTAGGGCCACTATCCCAATAGTATCCCAATAGTTGTTTTAACTATCGCAATAGTATCGCAATAGTCAAAAATGCCTCAATAGTCACCCCTACAATTCAGGGTATGTTAACATGGATATGCTAGCTCGCGATCAGCATCAGCATCGAAATGTCTTCAGAGTCTCCGGAGTCACAGTAGACATGTTTCTTCGGTGTACTTATATTAATCTGTCGTAGAAATAGACATTAGGGTATCACGAAAGGGGCAGATACAAATATATGGAGGGGCAATAGAACGTTTTCCGAGTTTGTTTTTTTATGTTATTGAAATTTTAAAGAAGCGTTGTTAAATGTGATTTTGTTTATTTAACCATCACTCATTCCTGCAACGGTAATATGTGTCTGGGTAATTTCGTGTAAAAATAAATTGGTTCATTGAAGACTGGGGTAAGAAATGAATTTGCAACCACATGACTTCTAACATGTTGAAATGTTGTACATTTATGCTCAAAAAAGCAAATTTATTGATTTTCCAAGATAGGCCGTCTAAGATACCTATGAGCAGTTATTATGCGATATTTATCTTTAATTTTTAAAATCAAATTATATTTTTTTAAATATAACCGTGTAGATGTATTCTTTGAGTGAAGTACAGTTTATTTTTTGGCTATGATATCCACAACTAAGGATATTTCAAATTGAAAATCGACCTTGATAAAATCAACAATACTCACATTACTATTATTTGAATTCAAGCAGGATGGAAGCTACAAATGACTACATCGTACACGTTTGAATAATTGGTAACTGCGAATGATATAAAAAGAGGGTCGCGCAACGCGGGAGCATGTCAGGCCATATACAAACATCCATCTGCCCACCCACCCAAACACCCCCATGCATACGTGTTCATATGAGGGCTGGTCACAACGTTCTAAGCCTGTCTTACTTTCAACTATGGCCCATAACAAAGTGAACTCGTCAATGTGGTACATTGTTTGAGTAGTTCATTGCAAGTGTGTTTGGTCTTTTGAGGCCGTTTGTATATTAGTGATAGCCAGCTGAACATGATAGTAGTCCAAATTGACACAGAAATGGAAAAGTACCGAGCAGTCAAGTTTTTGGCTTCAGAGAAGACTACTCCCCAGGAAAATAATGACCGCGTGTCACATGTGTATGGGGATAACTGCCCTAGCTATTCCACTGTTGAACGATGGGCAGCTACGTTTAGGATGCGAGAACAAGCCTTGATGATGACCCCAGGTCTGGACATCCTTCACCTTCAATCATTGAAGATTCACTCAAGGAGATAGAAAGACTTATACTGTCAGATAGCCGTATTGCCATTGCAGAACCTGAGGAAGACACAGGTCTAAGCCATGGGTCCATTGAAAATATTATTCAAGTTTCTTAATTATGATCTTAAGGAAAAAAGACCTGTCATTGCCAGAGAAAGTTTAGGTGAGGTGAAATTGGGTTTAACGTCGCGTCCAAGATTATTGCACTTATATAGAGCGACGTGCATGCACGTGTTTGTGGGTGTGTGGCTGCTTGTACTAGTCTGGGCTGATGCCGATTTATAGTGCTAGCTCACTGAGATACCATGCCGCAGTATAACATGAATACCCCACTCAGACACAGTATACCGACTCCGAGCCGACCAGTCCTTGTTTTAGCCCCTTAATGCCGAGTGCCAGACAGGGTAACAACAAGTATCTTTTAACGTCTTTTGATATGACGCGGCATGGGATTGAACCCCGGACCTTCCGCTCTCCGGGCGGACGCTCTACCATTAGACCACGGACGCGGTCAGAGAAAGTTTAGAGCTAATCGAGGAGGATTTCGTCAAATTAAAAAGAGATTACTAATGGGTGATGAAACATGGGTGTACCACTATGATGCCGAGTCAACGGCAAACCATGGAATGGCACCATTTCACATCTATGGCACCAAAGAAATTCAAATATTCAAGAACAGTGAGGAAAGTTATTACAAATTACTACATTAACTAGTGTGTGTAAATAAAGTCTGTAAATGGCACACATATTCATCGGTCTGTTCACGACTTTCAATATGAAAAGGTTGTTTCCCTATCAAAGCCTAATGAAAAATGAGTGAGTGAGTTGGGTTTAACGCCGCTCTAAACAGTATTCCAGTTATATCGCGGCGTGTCAGCTTAACGTTCTAAGAAAGCCCGAAGTGATGCAGGTCTCAGACGTTTACCAGTTCGGTGAAACCCACGAGCACGGGTATTGTGCACCCGTACCCACCCCACCCCCGCCTTACCTCACACAAATCTTCACATGAACCAGCATGTGTTTGAATGAAGTAAGCGTATCCTGTCATACCGATGGCGTGCGTCACAAACACATCCAAAGTCAGTTGTTCACCTGAAAAAGCGGGACCATATAGTGTCACAAAAGGGAATGGCATCGGATATCATTGTTGTCATTGATACGTCCAATGTGGAAATGTCCTCCACATGTCTACCATAAATCATTTGAAAGCCTTACTGAGGCCTTGAATGTCGTTACCTTGATAGAGCCATCTCTAAGTCACCCCTACGTCACCACGAAGTCACACCTAAGTCACCCCGAAGTCACCCCTAAGTCACTCATACGTCACCACGAAGTCACACCTAAGTCATCCCTAAGTCACCCCGAAGTCACCCATACGTCACCCATACGTCACCCCGAAGTCACCCCTAAGTCGCCCCGAAGTCACCCATACGTCACCCATACGTCACCCCGAAGTCACCCCTAAGTCACCCCCTCTGTCCCCTCAACGCCGACGTTTGTGCTGTTCCAAAAATCTCGAACAAGCGAACAAACATACATTCATCTGGGAAATAGTAGGCCATAAACTATTTCCAGAGACACTACAATGACAGACACATCCAGTATACAGAAACACACACAATATACATATACGGACTTTAGGGAACATTCAAAGATTCTTGCAAGGGCCACGTCCACAATGGTGAATGTTTTTTCGACACCCGCAAATCTGAATGCACGTGTTTGTCGAGACGTGATCGACATTTCCCGTAGCACAACCTTCATACGTATATTCAGCAGTGAGACAGACATGACGTCACACTGGAATGCAAAGTGTTTTATGTGTTTGTTGTTTGACGCCGCAGTCAGCAATATTCTAGCTATATGACGGTGGTCTATAAATAATCGAGTGTGCTCCTAACAATCACGTGATTGAGATCATGAGCATCGATCTTCGCAATTGGGTAATGACTCAAGTGTCAGCCGAACGCCTGTTAAACCGAATGCAAATGTAAATCTAAGTTCGTTTGTTTAACGCCGAACACAGCATATTCCAGCTATATGTCGGCGGCCTGTAAATAGTCGAGTCTGGACCAGACAATCCAGTGATCGATACAGTGACCAACGAACCACACCTTCAAGGTACGATGACACGCAATGAACGAAGGCACTTGAGCCTGACCGTCCGATCCATGAAGTCGCACTTTAAGACCAACATAGGTTGCTGGGGACCAATTCTAATATGCATCCCACGGGACTTTTTAAATATGAACAAGACAAATCGCACGGCATGCATGTCTTTTAAAAACTTGGACAGAAAACAATATATTTATATACATAAGTTTTCATGTGCGGAACATTCCCGCAGATATAGGGTTTCGAATCCATAAAGATTGCTAAAGAATGCTTCACACAGACACATTCGTTTTATAACTCTTTTTGTCGTTAACGTTAAGGTGGATCCGATATTTATACTGAAAGACAAGTCCACATATAGGGTTTACCCGACTTGCTGAATGAACTTAAAAGCGTTGCCGGTTGACGTACAAACAATTTCTATGACGTCAAACAACGCTGAGCTTAGTAAAAAAGAGAACTAACGGTTCATTTGGGTAATGTATTAATTACGTGTATTGTTAAGTCACGATAAATGTTCTTCAAGCATGTAGAATGGACCCTGTAGAATAACAACGCTTGGGAAAATTGACTCATACACAGACTTGGAAAAGCATCGGATAAGGATTCGAGAACCCATTACACTGACCTCCCACAGTCATCAGTGGCGAGAGCTTTGCTGTGGTTTCAATAGGGTAATCAGTGCTCCTTTCATCCAGCGCTAGTCATAAGCGGTTTTGTCAACAACACATAAACCGACAAATATTAAACATTTTATATTTGCCGAGTGAACAACGGGTCAATTTCTCCCCAGAGAGAGCTAGTCGTGTTTTCCCGTCAATCAATTCAATTAAAGGAGATCTCTCCACACACCGGAAAATTAAGCTACAAGTTACGGCTACAAGAACTGAAACAGGATTAAAATTACGGAAACGGTTATAGTTACAGATCAACGGAGACCGTTATAAATACAGCTACATGGACGGTTATAATTACAGCTACATGGACGGTTATAATTACAGCTACGTCGACGGTGATAATTACAGCTACATTAAAGGTTATAATTACAGCTACTTCGACGGTTATAATTACAGCTACATTGACGGTTATAATTACAGCTACATTGAGGGTTATAATTACAGCTACATTAACGGTTATAATAACAGCTACATGGACGGTTATAATTACAGCTGCGTCGACGGTTATAATTACAGCTACATTGAAGGTTATAATTACAGCTAAATTGACGGTTATAATTACAGCTACATTAACGGTAATAATTACAGCTACATTGACGGTTATAATTACAGCTACATTGACGGTTATAATTACTGCTACATTACGGTTATAATTACAGCTACATTGACGGTTATAATTACAGCTACATGGACGTTATAATTACAGCTACATGGACGGTTATAATTACAGCTACATTGACGGTTATACTTACAGCTACAGCGACGGTAAGTATTACAGTTACATTGACGGTTATAATTACAGCTACGTCAACGGTTATAACTACAGCTACATGAACGGTTATAATTACAGCTACATCGACGGTTATATTACAGCTACATTGACGGTTATAATTACAGCTACATCGACGATTATAATTACAGCTATATCGACGGTCAATATAACAGCTACATTGACGGTTATAATTACAGCTACATCGACGATTATAATTACAGCAAGATCGACGGTAAATATTACAGCTACATCGACGCTGAACTACGAACATCAAAGATTACAGTTACAGCTAAGATTATGGCTTCAGTTAGAAATACATCAAAGGTTACAGTTACATTGACGGTTACAATTACAGCCACATTGAATATTACAGGTATAGCTGTATCAAAGATTACAGTTACACTTCATCGACTGTTACAGTTACTGTTACATATACATCAAAGATTACAGTTCCAGCTCAATTGCTGTGTAACAGTTAGAAATTAAAAAAAATTACAGTTACACTTCATCAACGGTTAATGTTACAATAACGTCAAATATTAAAGTAACAGCTATATCAAATATTACAGTTACGCTTCATCGACGGTTACAATTACATCAAAGATTACAGCTACGTTGATGGTTACAGTAAAAATACATAAAATATACACCTACACTTCATCGACGTTACAGTAACAGCTACTTCACAGATTACAATTACGGCTACGGCTCCGGCTACGACAACGGATACACTCACGCCACATATACAGCTACGACCACGACCGCAACAACGGTCACTGTTGAGGATGCTTTTGCTTACAACAAGAGGTAGAAAGTGTGAACAACACTCCAGACTAACAGAACATCATTACGCATTGCCTCGTTACATGAACCCTTGTAGAGATGCATAGTTATTCTGGGCAAAAAAAACAACCAGTGATTGATATTATGAGCAACGCTTCACGCCGTCGGGGCACGATGACACACAATGAACCAAATCCGAGCCTGACCACCCAATCCACGTAACCGCATCTTACGACATCTTGGGACCTTTTTTAGCCAGAAATACCACGGATGTAGCGTTCAGTGGGACGAGGACAAGATAGGTGTGCAATCGGAGTCGGAGTCGTCAATCAAACATGAACTAACCCCATCCAGGACCCATGGTTGGCACCGACTCCAGTTTTAGTCGGCCCGTACAAAAAGCGCATCGTACTGAGAACTATCTGCCGGAAGCCCCTCGGAAGGGGGAGGCGAGAGGATATTGGATGGAATTACGGAGGATGAACCTGGAGATTGGGTTGAAGATGTGATGGGAAAGTTAGTCCATAGTATAGTTTTTGCGACAATGTATGGTGCAAGCTGTCTGTTTGTGACCCATGTGCAATGATATACCGGAACTCTGGTGGGTGCGCTTAGATTGCCAGATTTAGATTTGCATATATTCAACTGCAGGAGGAAATGGTTGAATAACCTGTGTGGTGATGGCACGTGAGGCCATCCCAGGGAGAATGTTATGCATGGCTCATCCTCGATTATCCAGGGTATTTTATCTAAATCTATTATGATTAAGACCATTCGCCATCAAGGTCGAGCAGTCATAGTACTGTACACTCGTGATTGAGCCTCGGCTTGTTGCTACAACCGGAAATGCCTACTGGCATCATGACCCCTCCCCATTCTTGAAACACAGGAAAACATCTTAGTCAGCAAAAACCTAATAATAACATTCTTTTGTTTCGACTAAGTATTCAGAAGAGCTAATTTATTATTTTAATTCAAAGTTTATGAACAAGAGAAAGTCGGTGATATGAGATATGAAAATGTGACGCAATATGATGTTGATTCAAAGGTTATGAATAGAAGTCATTATGTGATAAGCGAGCTGAAAATGTGACGTCATAGTATTTTAATAATCTTGGACGCATCGTTGAACCAATTTTACCTCAGCTAACACGCTGTGATACAGTGAGATATTGTTTAACGAGTTGAGTTATGCATTCTTTCAGTCACTCACTCTCTCACTCACTCACTCACTCACTCACAAATTTACTAACTCACAATCTTCTTTGAAACACATTTCGTGAAACACGGAGTCTTGGCAGTGCTTTCCGAAGTGTGTATCAATTCAGTAGCATGTATGTACGGGAATGTGTTTCCCTGTGTGTAGCGCGTCGTAGAGCTATCTCATAGATGACATCATGGCCTAGTCAGTTTGCAGAGCATTTGGTCAAGCTTCGGATCTGTAATTTATTGAGAAGCGCGGTAATCAATTACAGCGACACGTGTGTTCGCGTTCTTGCACGTGTGTTTCTGCCATTTTGTCTAACACACCGAGTGATTGAGTGAGTGAGTGAGTGAGGTTTACTCTGCTTTTAGCAATTCATCTTGTGTGGGGGTCGAAGGGGACACTAAAATATCAGTGAGTGGGTAGGGGTTTACGACTTTTCTAGCAAAATCACGACGAGGAAAAACTGCAACGGACTTCCCACACTGTAACTAATTTGTTTCGAACCCGGTTTTTCGGCGGGACGAGTGAAATCCATAACCACTCGTCTACATGTACACAGCTGGCCCAATAAATAAGAGTATGCTAATTGGGTGTATGATGTGTGAAACGACACAATCACAAACTATTTTTTATTAGGCAAATTTTACTACATTTGGAGGCTGAAGTACCATTTTAATATGCTTTTGATTTAATTAATGCCGATGGTTTCATATGTTAGACAGATTACATTGCTATTTTTCTTCATTTCAAAACATTTACTTAATTACATGCAAACATCGTTATGACATTACACACCCGTATAACTCGATTAATGATCCGTTCAGCAACACACCGCAGTCACTTAGTGTTATAATGATACACATGAGATTTATCACCAGTAGTGGCAACGTTAGATGACCCAGTGAATGAGTGATTAGCGAGGACGACCTCGTTCTGCAGAGATCATCAAGAATGAGGACCAGGGGAGGCAAATCGAATGAAGAAGGGGAGTAATTAATGTCACCAACATATCGATTATGTCATACCCCTCATCATGTCATTCAGGCCAATATCATTAGTGATGAAAGACTGTCAAAGAAACTCGATACTATCAGGGATTGATTCCACTGCCTAGGAAGTAAATACTAGATACATTAATACAGTAATGGATAAAATGAGGTCATCAAAGATTGACGTTACTTTCAATGCCTATCAAACGTTGGTTAGTTTAGGAGTGATTAATGCGCTGCCTGCTCCAGTCCGTCCCAGGATCGAAAAATCGCTGAGTGTGACGTCAAACAACACACGAGTGAGTGAATGTGGTTTTAGGCCGCCTTCCAGCTACTAGTATTTCAGGGAGGGGGTTCAATAGGAATTGGCTTCACGCATTGTATCCATGTTGGGAATTGAACCCTGATTTTCGGTTAAACGAACGAACGTTTTAACCACCAGGCTACCCTACCACATTGTTGGGTACGGTGTGACGACGTTTGTAGAGTTGGGTATGCATATCCAAGAATTGTCTATAACATCCAAGCATAACCTATCATATCTTAGCTTTGTCTTTCAAATCCAAGCCTTGTCGACCATATCCAAACATTACTTATCATATAAAAGCTTTGTCTGTCAAATCTTATCATTGCCTATCAAATCTTTTTCTGTCATATCCAAGCATTGCCTGTCATATCTAAGCCTTGTCGACCATATCAAAGCATTACCTATCATATCCAATCATTGTCTATCGCATCCAATGATTGCATGCCAACAGTGATAAAAATGATGTCCGATGCAATTCCCTATTTTGACTTGTACCATATGTTCCCATATTTTTTCGGGTGAGAAATTCACTTGCCTTTGCATGTGTTTGTGACGGGTGCCACCAGAAGGGCAGGATACGCTCACCTTTTCGCGAACACCTGGTAATATACTATTTGACAGTGATTCATAAACACATGCTCGTGATAAAGCTGGAATCGTACAATCGACTCTGCTTTATGCAGAGATTTCTATTGGATATGGAAAGGGTTTTGTCGCTGTATTTATTCACTGGGTACACAGCGACCCAGCTGTCTCAGGCCCCGCTACACGAGTTTCATGATTATTGGTTTGTCCGCACCACATGCATACTTGTCACTAATTAATGTGTTCGTCTAGGACTAAGGCACTTTGGAATACCCCTACATTAAGTTACCACGCCGTGATATAAAGAACTATTGTTCGAAACGGCACAAGAACATTGAAGAAGATAAACAATTTCCAGTTTGTGGATAGGAACATGATTTGCCTGGAGAAGAGAAACAAACCGGAAGAACATGTCTTGTTAGCAGCGGGGAACTGAAATCAAATGGCGGCTCTTAACTCGCGAAAACATTATTCGGTTGACGGTTGCCCTTTGCTCATTACCTGGACGAGTCTTTATTGGATTATTATAAAGTACATAAACATGGCTTGTAGCCTAATTGCTGCCAGACCGCAAGTTGAAATACCATTTCGTGTAGAGTACATTTTGCGAGCTAAAATTCACTCGTCCTTCAAAAGAGAAACACACAATTGCTTATCAATAAACATACATTGACATCGGTCACATCAACATACATAATGTATCCATTTGAACGCTTCCTCAGACACCGTTGTATTATCAAGCTCACTGCAGAAATATGTTAATATGTTATCAGAAATGAGTTGAGAGATGGCCCTGTTTGGAGTTCTGCTGCCTGCTTCTCCCCATATTGTTAACAGTTAAAGGACCACCATTCCTTAAAGTGTTGCTGACATCAGAGGTTACGGGTCACGTACACAAACAGCTTCAGGTGACGAGGGAGATTCCATGACGTCTTGGAGTGACGAGTGTTGTCAGGTGTTTCCGCCCCGGCGTTGTTGTCGGTGGTGGGGCAACTGTAAACGACCCCCATCAGCGAGAGACGGTGGTAAAGTGTTAGAATCGGGAGTTATTAAATCTGTATTAAAGTATTCCAAACTTATTGACATAACTCAATCTTATTTCTTGGTGGTTCTTTGTTGGCAAAATTGCAATCATTCCGCCTCTACGGTTTTATAGGAAATCAATGCAGAAGGGACGAGAACTCCGCTCGAAGCCTTAATGACGCTTGGAGCCTTCCTGAATGGGCAGGCAGTTGAGTCTACAGTGATCCGAGCCGCGTTTGGAGCAGACGACTTTCTACTTGGACGTCTCATACGTTTCTGTGCCTGTCTTTGGTTGTATAAATAGTGTCCCCTTTCCTGTTTGGAGATATCTCCAACAACACCGGCCTGTCGTCTGGCTAGGCCTCTAAGCATTCTCGCCGGCCGACTAAGTCATGTGAGTACATATCTTTCAATTTCTTGTAGCGTTCCGCCAGTCATCAACCCCTTCTGTCGTCGTCCCTTAAAGAGTCGCGATCGGAATCGACACTGTTTCATCAATCGCCATTACCCTACTTCCCTTTTCAAAGCCCAAGTTTTTTTTAATCAGAATCCGCAATTTGGTTTTATAGGCGACAATAAACTGTCGCCAGTAAATTATTCTAATGGTGTGTAAAAAGTGTCGACACCTCCTACGTCACAGTGTCGTAATGGCTCGTGCCGGTTCCCGCCTCATAAACGTTATTGGTGTTGGAGACTGGCCAAGCACCACACAGGGCAGGGTGGAGGGCGGTATTAGCAGACAACACTTACGGCTTGGGGCGAAACAAGCAATATCCTTTCTGACCCGGTGAAGAGAAATTTGATTTTTCTGGTCATGCTGCCTCTGGTAAGCACGCGACTGCCATAGAGCTCTAAATAGAATGATACAGAGAAAGACTCATCCAAATATATCCTGTAAAGTCAATATTAGGGAGGTGAACGCGTCAACACCTCTCTCAAGATCTTTACTCGAGGCATGGCTGGGAATTGTGACCAGACTACCTCGTTAGGTCGTCTGTCCATCGAAGAGGGTCGTCTGCTCGGTTGCATGTCGTCTGCTCACTGACTAGTGTCCGCACGTTGCTCTTTCTCCCTGCAGTCTCCTGTGTGTTCAAGTATTTGTTATATTCATCATGGTTTTATGTACCTCTCGAATTAACCGCCGCAGACGTTTCTGGTATTTTTGCGACCTCCGCCTTTATGAATGGTTGCGAAGGGCTCGAAGGCCTGGTATGGAACTTTACCTACCTGTATAAACCCGATGACACAAACAGCATCAACACGGATACTGATATGATACACATTATTGAAATATATTCTGGTAACTACATTCAATGGTGACATGGACACAGTAATTGCTGACCACCTTCCATAGTGACATGGACAGAGGTATTGCTGACCACATTCAATGGTGACATGGACACAGTATCACTATTTCTGACCACCTTCAATGGTGACATGGACACAGTATCAGTAATCCTGACCACCTTTAATGGTGACATGGACACAGTATCAGTATTGCTGACCACCTTCAATGGTGACATGGACACACTTATTGCTGACTACCTTCCATAGTGACATTGACACAGGTATTGCTGACCACATTCAATGGTGACATGGACACAGTATCACCATTGCTGACCACCTTCAATGGTGACATGGACACACTTATTGCTGACCACCTTCCATAGTGACATGGACACAGGTATTGCTGACCACATTCAATGATGACATGGACACAGTATCACTATTGCTGACCACCTTCAATGGTGACATGGACACAGTATCAGTATTGCTGACCACCTTCAATGGTGACATGGACACAGTTATTGCTGACCACCTTCCATAGTGACATGGACACAGGTATTGCTGACCACATTCAATGGTGACATGGACACAGTATCACTATTGCTGACCACCTTCAATGGTGACATGGACACAGTATCGGTATTGCTGACCACATTCAATGTTGACACGGACACAGTATCAGTATTGCTGACCACCTTCAAGGCTGACATGAACACAGTTATTGCTGACTACCTTCAATGGTGACATGGACACAGGTATTGCTGACCACATTCAATGGTGACATGGACACAGTATCACTATTGCTGACCACCTTCAATGGTGACATGGACACAGTATCAGTTATTGCTGACCACCTTCAATGGTGACATGGACACAGTATCAGTATTGCTGACCACCTTCAATGGTGACATGGACACAGTATCAGTTATTGCTGACCACCTTCAATGGTGACATGGACACGGTATCAGTTATTGCTGACCACCTTCAATGGTGACATGGACACAGTATCAGTATTGCTGACCACCTTCAATGGTGACATGGACACAGTATCACTATTGCTGACCACCTTCAATGATAAGATGGACACAGTATCAGTATTGCTGACCACCTTCAATGGTGACATGGACACAGTATTAGTATTGCTGACCACCTTCAATGGTGACATGGACACAGTATCAGTTATTGCTGACCACCTTCAATGTTGACATGAACACAGTATCAGTATTGCTGACCACCTTCAAAGTTGACATGAACACAGTATCAGTATTGCTGACCACCTTCAATGGTGACATGGACACAGTCATTACTGACCAGCTTCAATGGTGACATGGACACAGTATCACTATTGCTGACCACCTTCAATGCTGACATGAACACAGGTATTGCTGACTACCTTCAATGGTGACATGGACACAGTATCAGTATTGCTGACCACCTTCAATGGCGACATGGACACAGTATCAGTATTGCTGACCACCTTCAATGGTGACATGGACACAGTATCAGTTATTGCTGACCACCTTCAATGGTGACATGGACACAGTATCAGTATTGCTGACCACCTTCAATGGTGACATGGACACAGTATCAGTTATTGCTGACCACCTTCAATGGTGACATGGACACAGTATCAGTATTGCTGACCACCTTCAATGGTGACATGGACACAGTATCACTATTGCTGACCACCTTCAATGGTGACATGGACACAGTCATTACTGACCAGCTTCAATGGTGACATGGACACAGTATCAGTATTGCTGACCACCTTCAATGCTGACATGAACACAGTTATTGCTGAATACCTTCAATGGTGACATGGACACAGGTATTGCTGACCACCTTCAAAGTTGACATGGACACAGTATCAGTATTGCTGACCACCTTCAAGGCTGACATGAACACAGGTATTGCTGACTACCTTCAATGGTGACATTGACACAGTATCAGTATTGCTGACCACCTTCAATGGTGACATGGACACAGTATCACTATTGCTGACTACCTTCAATGGTGACATGGACACAGTATCACTATTGCTGACCACCTTCAATGCTGACATGGACACAGTATCAGTTATTGCTGACCACCTTCAATGCTGACATGGACACAGTATCAGTTATTGCTGACCACCTTCAATGGTGACATGGACACAGTATCAGTATTGCTGACCACCTTCAATGGTGACATGGACACAGTATCAGTTATTGCTGACCACCTTCAATGGTGACATGGACACGGTATCAGTTATTGCTGACCACCTTCAATGGTGACATGGACACAGTATCACTATTGCTGACCACCTTCAAGGCTGACATGGACACAGTATCACTATTGCTGACCACCTTCAATGGTGACATGGACACAGTATCAGTATTGCTGACCACCTTCAATGGTGACATGGACACAGTATCACTATTGCTGACCACCTTCAATGATGACATGGACACATTATCAGTATTGCTGACCACCTTCAATGCTGACATGGACACAGTATTAGTATTGCTGACCACCTTCAATGGTGACATGGACACAGTATCAGTTATTGCTGACCACCTTCAATGTTGACATGAACACAGTATCACTATTGCTGACCACCTTCAAAGTTGACATGAACACAGTATCAGTATTGCTGACCACCTTCAATGGTGACATGGACACAGTCATTACTGACCACCTTCAATGGTGACATGGACACAGTATCAGTATTGCTGACCACCTTCAATGCTGACATGAACACAGTTATTGCTGACTACCTTCAATGCTGACATGGACACAGTATCAGTATTGCTGACCACCTTCAATGGTGACATGGACACAATATCAGTATTGCTGACCACCTTCAATGGTGACATGGACACAGTATCAGTATTGCTGACCACCTTCAATGGTGACATGGACACAGTATCAGTTATTGCTGACCACCTTCAATGATGACATGGACACAGTATCACTATTGCTGACCACCTTCAATGGTGACATGGACACAGTATCAGTTATTGCTGACCACCTTCAATGGTGACATGGACACAGTATCAGTATTGCTGACCACCTTCAATGGTGACATGGACACAGTATCACTATTGCTGACCACCTTCAATGGTGACATGGACACAGTCATTACTGACCAGCTTCAATGGTGACATGGACACAGTATCAGTATTGCTGACCACCTTCAATGCTGACATGAACACAGTTATTGCTGACTACCTTCAATGGTGACATGGACACAGTATCAGTATTGCTGACCACCTTCAATGGTGACATGAACACAGTTATTGCTGACTACCTTCAATGGTCAGTATTGCTGACCGCATTCAACTGTGACACAATAACCTGCCGACAAATTGCACGTGTCATGTTAACAGTGTTTTATCGAACTCCTGTCCTTTCCTTCACTGTCTACATCGTCGTCACGCAACTTTGGTTGTATTTTTGCATATGCAACAATCAGTATGTTTTATCTGATCAGCTGAGTACTATTCCAGGGCAGTTCCCAATCTTCTGCACAATACGGTGCCATCGACGATCTGCAGAGAGATGGCCTTTAGTATATATACGTAATACGCAATATGCCTTTGTTGTTGAAAATAATCTTGGTATTACAAGTGATTACCCACAGACTGGGGTATTATGCTCATGGTGGGCTGTGATCCTGCGAGATATGACGAGACGCATTTGAACAGCTTTAAAAGTCAGTCTTCATCTAACTGTCATGACATACATCACGAAAACATGCATGGACTTTCATATTAAACACTGCATTACTTCCCGCTCAATTTGGATTATTCAAAGTCCCCTCCCCCCTCCCCAAAAGACTTTCCCCTTTAGACAATAACGTCTAACGTCAGAGAGTGACTCAAAAGAACGTTCTGCGAAATAATTGCCTATGTTTGTAAAACCACGAAGTTCGAGATCCCAAACGAAATAATGCTTTGAGAATAAATCGTTTCATTACATTTGGTAAATTAATGAGACTGCAAATCCACTAACTGTGCGTGTCGTGTATCTGGTAACCATAGTCACCAGCAAGTTCCTAAAGGCCACACGTAAAAATGGTTTTAATTGCATCTTTTTGGTATGCTATTTTCCATCCAGGTTGTTTGGTAATCCGATCCATTGAGCATTTGTGTGTGTCTTTTTTAGTATTTTTGCATGTTGATAGATGACATTACACACAAAAATCATATTCTAGGTTTAATGGAAGAGTTGTTAAAAGAGAAAATACCCTTTGAAGAACGTTGAAGATCAAAGAAATGTGGAGTTTTCGAGTAATCCATTTATTCAAATTAATCAAAACTAATATGTAGGAAGCTAGTCCTTAAGTGCTGTATCCAAGGGCAACATGAACCAACAGGTGACTGCGTCACATATTTACGTCGGAGTTTTCAGCTATATCAAAGGGGCCTGAAAATAATAGTAATGGTTGAGAATTTTTAAGATTATCATCATCATCATCATCATCATCATCATCATCATCATAATGGTACCTCCCAATCTGTTGACAGACATTGGGAGAGGACCCGGTAGCTCGATCCTTTTATTACCGTCTTCGCCATACTTGTGGTTTTGACACAGAGGTCCATCCATGGAACGACCCGGAATAGGTAGAGGGTGTAAGCCTCGGTGGCTGAGTGGGTTAGATCGTTGACTTTGTGTTCTGGCGATTAGGTGCCTCACCCTGGCAGTGTGGGTTCGAATCCCAGACGGGACTCAACCCAAAAAGATACTTTACAAAGAAAGTGTTATCCCAAATATAACATTTGTGACTAATGTAATTGGCAAGATTGAGGAAAAACATGGCAAATATGCGGACCTCGCTTTCGAAATGTCACGCTTGAATCTCAAGTACCAATCTGATAATAATAACAATAATAATAACAACAACAACAATAATAATAATAAAGAGACAAAAAACATTCCATTAATATGAATAAAATTCCTTTTTGAAGCACAGTCACTTGTAGATTCCGACTGTCATGGATCACTGTCATTTAGTTATGATAACAGATGTTCGTGAAAAGGAGAGCGTATCCTGCCCCACCAGTGGCATCCGTGCAACACATGCAAAGGCAACGTCCCCACGTCTTGGGGCACGATGACATGCACTCAGCCAAGTAACCGTATCTCCACCCGAGCCAATCTAGTCACCACTAATAACTAATCGAGTACTGGGAACCTATTCTAACTCGCCACCACAGACCCTGAGTGATGTAAAATATATTTCCCATTAAATAATCTATATATAGATACCATTACCAGGAAGCATCTGGGATGTAATAAGAGTTTAAAGTAAAAACATTTCGATTAAATTTGTGTTTTGATAAATTGTGTGTTTGTAATCTTGTCTTGGGGAAAATGGACGAGCGATAGAACCGACAAGAAATCGATTGCCTGGATTAATTTGTATTTTGCTGTAAATTGCCGCGAGATGTGCCGAACACCGATTACAGATATCCGTCGGAATCCCTCGGGAGTGGTGACTCTTCGATATAAGCTTATTGATTCAATATACGCAGTGTCTATTGCGTTAAGGGACAGAATAAGCATGTACTCTCTGTCACTACGACTTAAAGATGCTATGCGTGAAGATTCCACACAGGGTTGAGACTCGGCGATAACGATTTTATAACATCACTCAATGTGAAGACATGCTCGGGAGCTTGTGCATTAGACTCGTGTCCTGTACGACAAATATTGACCTCACAACAAAACCACAATTCCGCAGTCACAATACAAGAAATACGGTGGATTATCTTTGGTGGAGGTCCAATTTAGATCTGAAGTAATGTTCAGTTGTTTGAGAGAAGGAAAAAGTTTAAACGGCTTCGGTTTCTGGGCAAATAGTGAAGCTGTGTGTGTCTCTTGGCTGTGGAGGTGTAATTAGTAGCCTTGAAATGTCGGAGAAAGATTCGGATGTTTTGAAGTGTGTTTCCAAGGAGATAGTGGGATGGGTTGGTGTGGGATGGTGGTGGAAGGGAGGATTAGATGGTGTATGTTTTAACTCTGTGTGTGTGTGTGTGTGTGTGTGTGTGTGTGTGTGTGTGTGTGTGTGTGTGTGTGTGTGTGTGTGTGTGTGTGTGTGTGTGTGTGTGTGTGTGTGTGTGTGTGTGTGTGTGTGTGTGTGAAGCCTGCATCCCAAGTACCAAGTGGTCCGACTCCCCATTGTTCTCGGTGCCTTAGGTTTGGTACCTCCCAATCTGCTGACTGACATTGGGAGAGTAGCCGGGTTTGCTACCAGGAATACAGCCCTTCTGACAATCTGGGTAATGCAGAAGGCTGCAGTGTTTGGGAGTCTTCACATTCTCCGACAGGTTCACGATGAGATCGACGTGACAGAGCTTCCTCAGTACAGAGTTAATAAAGCTGATGAATGATGTGCAGAAGACAATTTGTGTAGGCCGTTGTATTTGTGAAACCGATATGTTTTCAGTCCATTCTTCGTAGATGGAAGGGTGGGTGACAGTTTCAGTTCTTGTGGCAGTCGGTTCCAAAGTACAGCAGCCCAAAACGGATAAGACCCGACCAAATGATTTCAGTATGGTTTCAGGGATTTTAAGCAGTTTATCTTCAGAACGGAGAGATCTTGAAGCGTATTTTTCCCCAAGAGCTTAGCGAGATACAGGCGTTGTACCCTTGTAGCGCTGGTAGGTTAGATGACTTTGGACTGTATTCTCGTCTGAAGGTGCTGACAGAATAGTTGTTTCTTTGTTGGTGTATACCATGACCTTTCAAAGGAGTTGTCACACCTCTTAACTCACTGGCACTTACTATAGTTTATCGGTCGGTCTAGGCGACTAGGTTGACAGCGTGGTGTCTTACCCCGACGGCGTGCATCAGTGCTCATTATATCAATCAATGGAATGTCAGGTCCAGACACGATTTACAGACCGCCGTCATATGGCAGGGTGGATTTAGGCAACAAACAAACACTGTTTTGATTAATATTATGTTGATGGCTGGTGCTACCTATTGAGCAGGACGTGCTTACCCTATTTATGAACACCTGCTAGTGCAGCGGATGTTCAGTGATCCGTTCATATATTTTCATCACTTCGCCATATGGAATCTGTTTCGGCACATAATCGAGACTGAGCATTCTCTGTTCTTGATCGTCACAATTATGAGTGCGCGTGTGTGCTTGCGTGTGTGTGTGTGCTTGCGTGTGTGTGTGCGTGTGTGTGTGTGTGTGCGTGTGCTTATGCGTGTGTTATTTTTGCTTTGAAGTTAGTCATCTTAAAGTAATATAATAATAAAAGGAAAAGTATTGAGTCATCGGGATCTTTTATGTACATTGTTTGTGGTGGATTGTGGCTGTGGATTTTCACGATGGATTGTGGAGATGGAGGTGGATTGGGACGATAGATTGCGGAGGTGGATTGTCACGATGGATTGTGGAGGTGGATTGTCACGATGGATTGTGGAGGTGGATTGTCACGATGGATTGTGGAGGTGGAGGTGGATTAGGACGATAGATTGCGGAGTTGGATTGGGACGATAGATTGTGGAGGTGGATTGTCACGATGGATTGTGGAGGTGGATTGTGATGATGGATTGCGTCGGGTTGTGACGACAGATTAAGCAGATGGATTGTGATGATAGGAAGTCGTGGTGTATTGTATTGCCGGAGTGTGAAGGTGGAGTGGGACTACGGATTGTCATGGTGGATTGTGGTTCGTGCGGATATAACGTCATTTTTTATCAATTCGGTGCATATTCGGGATGGATGTTGAGACTTTACAAATGTTAACGTAATGAATTGGTTGAAAGTAAACAAAAGCCTCCACAAATGGGAAAATATGATAACAGATTCGCACTGAAGAATGTAACTCGGTTTTTAAGCGCACTTTACACTGCCCCAAGTGCATGGGACCTCTGTCAAGCTTTTACCTACAGCATCGATCATCATCGCCTAGAAATATATGCCCTTGCGAAAAAAACGTGTAAAGGGAGACAATATTTGTGTGTGTGTGTGTGTGTGTGTGTGTGTGTGTGTGTGTGTGTGTGTGTGTGTGTGTGTGTGTGTGTGTGTGTGTGTGTGTGTGTGTGTGTGTGTGTGTGTGTGTGTGTGTGTGTGCAAAGATTAGATATTACCATATTAAACATGACTGCATAGCAACGATGAACCAATCGATTCAAAACTATGTCATTTCAAAAGGGTTTTTTTCTTTAGCCTTTCATTAATAACGAACGATGAGCAATTTAGCCTTTCAACAAACACAAGGTATTTCATTATTTCACGGCCTTTTCAGATCGGTTCGATTATGTTGTAATCTTAAACGGGTTTGGTTTTCTCCGGTTACCGGTTTCTGGGTGGGAGGGTAGCATCCGGATAGCATCAAGCATATGGATATCCGGATATATCAATACATACCTGCACAACCTTCGCCTAAATCTCCCAAGACAGGCATCTGTCGTCGTGTTCGAAAATCGAAACTCCTATGTCTTATTAGTCTGATGGACACGGCCTAACATGAACTTCTACAGTATGTTTCTTAAACGGTTATAACAAGTGTTGAAATAAGAGCGACAAAACCCCTTCCATATTATGAGAAAACTATGCCAAAAGCAGAATCGATTATTCGATTCTGACTATGTCATGCGCATGCCTTGAATTACTAGCAAATAGTCATGATACCAGGTATTCGCGAAGAGTTGAGCTTATCCTGCCCGACATAAATGCCAGTTAAATCAGAAATGCTTAATTATATGGGCACTGATACCCTTCATTACAATTATTTCAACAGTGTTGACCAAAAAATTCACTTTGTCACGAATCGTCCTTTGATGAAAAATTCAGCACTGAATCTAGTTTTGAAGAAGTGGGACAATGGTCTCATTGATATGTCAGCATCAAATATACCCAGAGTCCCCTGCTTCCGACTGAAGTACCGGCCGAAACAAAAGAAACATTGCCTTATGCGGGGTGCATATCGCTTTGAAAGGTATTTCAGGCATATAAGGTATATCACTGGATTTCTGGAATTGTTGCTATTGCATGGTAGTTTTAGTAGTGTTATATGTGTTCCAGCAAAGATACACTAGTTTGACCATTTCACTGGAGAGATAGCTGCTACGACTCAGCAAATGGTACAGGTTTAGTGGATTCTCGAAAAGTAAAGCGATTCGCTGGCAGAGTTGCGTCCCTTGGGCACGCCAGGAACTTATGGTTGTGGGTTCGAATCCCGGTTCGCCCCGATTATGTTTCTAGGATTGACAGCACCATACCCGTGCTCTTTGGTTTCACTGAAGTGGTACACGTCTGAGACCTGCATCACTTCGGGCTTTCCTCCCACATTAAACTGACACGCCGCGATATAACTGGAATACTGTTAAAAGCGGCGTTTAACACAACTAACTCACTCACTCACGAAAAGCAAATACAAAATGATATGGACAGCGTGTCAGTAAGTATTCACCACTCCAGAGGCTTATCCAAGATGTTGAAGAAGTGAGGGAGGCGGGTTTCGAAGTGACCAAAACGTATGTGGACGTAATATATATGGTGTCTGATGAAGTGAGATGTGGATATAAAACGTAAACGCCATAAAAACGTCTCCAGTCACCAGTCTCGATTATCCGCCGAAACAATTCCATTGGGCATAAATGGCAAAATAGTGGTAAACATTATATGAATGGATCACTGAAAATCTTCTCAAAACCGTAATGATGTCCCGCCCTACTGTACTAACGTTCTATACCGCAGTGGCATTTTTGGTATGTGTGAAACAGAGGCACCAACACTCCAAAATAATACAAATCCATTCTGGTTACACCTCTCTATTGTTTTCGGGAAACCGGAAGTGACGATGCATCCACGCTAGGCAGTGCAGCATGACCGAAATGCAGAATCAGAGTTGCAAAATTTAAGCATTGACATATGTCTGTCGTTAATAGAAACCCAAAAAGCTCAGATGGGTCTTTGCTTCAGTACAATCTAATGCATTAGCAAAAGCTTACTGTACACAATGAACAGTGTGTTCAATCTGAAAATAAATCGATGTGACGGAGTAAGCTGAAGCTAATTACATTTCGCTCCTGTTACACCAGTCTAATCAGCTATGAAGGCTACAGCCACGTATCCCCTCACCAAACCCCTCTGCTCTTCTCCTCTCAGTCTGCCATCACAACAACTGAACTCAACATTTCTTCCTGCAATTGATTTCGACGCCATCTCCTATCCTGCGACTGTTAGACCTACAAGAACATCGACCGAAATAGACAATTTTGTTGTTCCAACTGTCTGTCGTACATCCAATCTTGTAGGTCTTGATGTTCAGACAACAATCAGAAGTAGCCTCTCATCTTGCTGTTCCACATTTACCGCCAATCCCCGAAAAGATTCCGGTTCAAAATAAGTCCCCATTGTCCCAAGTTTGTTGGCAGATCCCAATAATGAGAATAGGGCGGTTACAATGTGTGACCTTGTTGATTGCGTGTCATCGAACCCCAACAACGTGGATATGTGCTCATTGTATCGACCTTTGGTCCAACTGGCCAAGACGTGATTATTTATAGGTTGTGTGTGAAGCTTGAATACAGGTGTAGATTCTCAGATATGTCAGTTACACAATACTATCATAATTCCTTCTGCAAAACACGCGGGCGGTCGGGAAGCCTTGTGGTAAAAGCGTTCGCTCGTCACGCCGAAGACCCGGGTTCGATACCCGACATGGGTACAATGTGTGAAGCCCTTTTCTGGTGTCCCCCGCCGCGATATTGCTGGAATATTGCTATAAGCGGCGTAAAACCATACTCACTCGCTCACTGCAAAACACGCAGCAATCATTTAACGAAACGCGAACGTAATGTTGGAGATTGCGAGGATAAAACGTGAACCCGTTATTACCGTTTCGGTCGGAACGTTAGTGTATACGAAGGCAGCACTGACACTGACTATTTCCCTCTGGACGGCGTGTTTGTTGGCCTGGTTGGCAATAGATGACGCAGGGTAAGACTTTCAAACATCATAAGGGTATGTGTTTTGGGCAGTAGGGCTGAATATGGTTGGCGATGAGTGTTTAGGAGAAGGGAACGGAGAGGGATCCTTTAAATGTACATCGTTGAGGATGAGTGAGTGAGTGACTTGGGTTTAACGCCGCTTTTAACAGTATTACAGCTATATCGCGGCGTGTCAGCTTCATGTGGGAGGAAAGCCCGAACTGATGCAGGTCTCAGACGTTTACCACTTCGGTGAAACCCACGAGCACGGGTATGGTGCTGACAAACCTAGAAACATAATCGGGGCGAACCGGGATTCGAACCCACAACCATAGGTTTCTGGCGTGCCCAAGGGATGCAACTCTGCACAGCGAATCGCGGCGCCTTAGACGACTGGGCCACCCGTTCCCCCTCGCTGAGGATGATGATGAGGGAGTAAACTATGTTCTTTATTGTTTATGTTGCTTTGTCATCTTTAAAAGGTGTGTCGGGTTAGCCTAGTAATTAAAGTCTTTTTTCGCCGAAGCCTCCCAAACCGAAAGACAATGTGAAACCCCGTGATAAGGCTGGAATAGTGCTAAAAGCGGCGGAAACCTAACTCACTCACTCACTCACACATTTGTATTTCACTTTGTCAAAATAATTTATGATCACACAAATACAAATAATATACACTTGGGATCCATTCCTCAAAATGATCTTATAAGCGCTACGGTTTTCATTAGTCTATGTTAAAGTATGGGAGCTAAGATCGCTTCGTGGAACGGCGCCCTGGAAACTAATTAAGCAGGGCGATCCGTATATTTCCATATCTAATAGCAATTATTTAAAATTGTATTTTATATTAATGTTCTAACAAAAAAGTGAGTTTATTTACAAAGTCACGTACTCGTATTGAAATACTTAAACCGAACTGGAGCATCTACTGACTTATTTTGTATCTATTCCATGGCAACAGTTACTTAACAAACCGTTCAATTTCTTCATCTTCTTCTTCGCATCATTTGTGACTATGATGGAGGAGGACACATTATTGTTATTATGACACCTTTTCATCAAGTATCAGTTATTATCTTAAACATTTATCAAAATGAGGTCAACGACTAATGTAGATATATCCGAGAAATACATCGATATAAATAAAGTGACTAAACCCTTTCCATGTCCAATAGAAATCTCTGCATAAAGCAGAGTCGATTGTACGATTCCGACTATATCATGAACATGTGTTTATGAATCCCTATCAAAGGTGAACGTATCCTGCCCCACCGGTTGCACCCGTCACAAACACATGCAAAGACAAGTCAATTGTTCACCCGAAAAACACGGGAACATATGGTACAAGTCAAAATAGGGAACTGCATCGGACATCATTTTTGTCACTGATGCGTCAAATTTAGAAATGTCCTCAACATTTCTACCATAAAACGTTTTGAAAGCTTTACTGAGGCCTTGAATGTAACCTTGATCAAACAACGTCAAGTGTGGAATATATATTAATAAAATGGGGTATTGCTTAACGTTTTTCAGGTGAGGTGAGGTGAGGTTAGGTGAGGTGAAATGAGACGTTTAACATTATAGAACTTACACAGCGACGTGCACGTGTGTGTGTCATGGCTGCTTGTATTAGTCCCGACTTATACAGGTATTAAGGTGCTAGCCCATTGAGATATCATACTGCAGTCTACCAAGGATGCCCAACTCATTTTATACTGGCCAGTCCTTGTTTTATACCCTTCATGCCGAGCGCTAGGCAGGTAACAACAAGTACCATCTTTTAACGTAAGTTTGGTATGACGCAGCCAGGTGATGAAACCCCGACCTCCCGATCTCCGAGAAGACGCTCTATCCACTTTACCACGAAGGTCTAAACGAAGGTTTTTCCCGGGGTATAGTTAAACCATATTTTCTTCTCAGCATTCTCTTCTTTCGTTTTCTGGATTCTCAAGGGCTTAAATATTAAGCTAAGGGAGCAGGTGCCAGAGACAAACTTGTGTCTGCATTCTCCTCTTTTGTTTTCCTGAATTTCCAAAGGCTTAAATATTAAGAAAAGGGATCCTTGCAGAGCAGGGGCGAAAGACAAACTTGTGTCTGCATTCTCTTCTTTCGCTTTCCTTGATTTCCAAGGGCTTAAATATTAAGAAAAGGGATCCTTGCAGAGCAGGTGCAAAAGACAAACTTGTGTCTGAAATATAGAACTGTTTTCCATACAATGTTCCTCAGGACTCGAATGGTATATGGCGTAGGATATATAGAAGTACAGTAAACTACGGTTATAACGAACACGCTTATAACGAACTGACGGTTATATCGAACTTACTGTTTTGGTCCCGACTATTTACTGTAGTTATGCTCTGTATATGCTTATAACGAACTACGGTTATAACGAACTAAAATTAGTAGTCCCTTTGAGTTCGTTATAACCGTAGTTTACTGTAGGTGTCGTGAAATGGTTTAACCAAACCCCCTCCCTTCGCCTCCAACGTGTTAACTATCCTCCTTATAATTCAAATTCGTAAATTGAACGAAAAACTTTTTGTTTGTTTATTGTTTAACGCCGCTTTATCACTGCGGCCTGTAAATAATGGAATCTTGACCAAACAATCCAGTGATTAATATTTAGTGCTACTATTCAGGATGACACGCATGAAATCAAGTCACCGAGCCCGATCGTAGCATAGGTTCCTGGGAATCCATTCTAACTTGGGTATCCACACAAAGGTAAATGATGAAACGTATAGGTAAACATGGGTAGGGAAATTTACCTATTCACACTTATACAGTTGAAAGGGGAGCTAGGCGAGGTTGGGTTGATATGAAAGCACACGACGGGGGGATCGCGGTGGTACTAGCACCGCAATTCTTACCAGCAACGCCTTCGACAACTGGGTCACCTGTGCCATCTTTTGGGTGTTATTGTGTTCAAAGGACCCATGATGGGGATGAAGTGTTGATGTCGGCGTCCTGCTAACTCTGTGATTCATTGATGTATTAATTAAACACCAGCTGAACGAATGTAATCGGGTTCCTCGTTGATTGCTAGCTGCACACATAAACTCAAAATCCATTTACTGTGTATCGATTTCTTCATCGATTACGTATTTTTTGTTACAATTAGCATGTTTTGTAATTTTCGTAAAATGTGTTCTAACGGTACCGGTACCAAAGGTTAACTGTTTGATTGGTGATATTATAGTGGATGGAGGGTAATACAAATGCGTACAACTTTATGGATAACTACTGGTTTAGTGCAATGAGCCATCCAGCTTGAGAACGGTGTAAGAAAGAGTACTGGACAAAACGATCACCTTAGTGCTGACACAAGCATCAATCTGGGACACTATAGGTTGGATAAACTCATGAATTTGAATAAAGATTGGTGCCAAATTAAAGGTCTTTATAAGTGTCAACATTACTTACCCCACCATCTCTCGACAGCAGGCGTGGATAGTTGGGAGTAGAGGTCCCTAGGACCCAATGTGTGGGGATGAGGATCGGATGGTCAGAATGTGCTGTTGGTATGTTGCAGTGTTCCATGTCTCTTGTTCATGATGTCAACCACTTTTTTGTCTCAGACAAGCTCGATTATTTACAGGCCGATAAGACATATTTTGGAAATCGTGTGCTAGCGGTGGAAAGCAACCTTACCTTACCTTACACAAGCTGCTTGTTAGGCCTTACCAGTTAGTCTCTACTTGTGTACCCTTTTCCTACTGACCAGATAGACGCTGGTTGTTAACCCTTCCCTGCACACTAATTATAGACAATGTGTTTCCCTTCATCAATACAACCAACAGTTATTGCTTGTTAACCCTTCCCCACTCACTAGACACTGCTTGTTAACACTTCCCAACTCACTGGACACTGCTTGTTAACCCTTCCCCACTCACTAGACACTGCTTGTTAACCCTTCCCAACTCACAAGACACTTCTTGTTAACACTTCCCAACTCACAAGACACTGCTTGTTAACCCTTCCCAACTCACAAGACACTTCTTGTTAACCCTTCCCCACTCACTAGACACTTCTTGTTAACCCTTGTACACTCACCAAACAGATGATACTTGTTGAGTCTTCCCAACTCATCAACAATCAATGCTTGTTCACTCTCACAAGACACTTCTTGTTAACCCTTGTACACTCATGATCCACGCACAGCTTGTTAACCCTTGCCTACTCACCAAAAAGACACAGTTTGTAGGCCTTTCCACACACACACACACACACACCCAAGACACTTCTTGTTAACCTCTATACACTCATGATCAACACACTGCTTGTTAGCCTTTCCTCATCCATCAAAACAGAATGTTGTACAACCCATCCAACCACATCAATACACACTCAGTCCCAAACAACACTTTAAAACGACCCACCCAACCGAGCTCATCACCCATACCCTTGTCCCCTGCGGTCCTCCATGCGTCTGTATCAGTCTGCCTTCTACTGGGGATGTTCCTTTTCTGGTATCTATCGATCTCCAGATTAATTACCAGATCGCTGTAGGCCACTGTGGACGCCCCGCGGAGACACCACTCAACGCTGCCACACGGTCGCCGTTCCGAGGGACATTCCACACAAGCCCACACCTGCGGTAGCTCCAGATAGAACTCATTTAACCAGCTTGTGCAATCTTGAGTGAGGGTTTAACGTAACGAAAATAACCGGACTCTAAGACACGGGGGTAAACATCAAGACTGGACCTTCCTTGCAGAAGCAGGGAATTGCAACTACAAGACGTCCCCATCGTCATCTCACAGCACCCCCAGGACAGCGTTCTCTGCCAGTGCAGGTGGAACGAGAAAGGCCGGTACCCGTTGGGGGTATCATTGTTGCCTTGATCGTAACTTGTTGAAGGGTAAAGGTTGTTCGGTATAAGTGTTGTCATGGTAACAATGAGTGGAACTGTTGGGCATGAAGAAGCAAAATAAATTGTAACTCAAAACGACAGCTTGCATCTAAGAGGTGATAATTCGCGGAATCGGCATGTCAAATGGTTCCTGCTCCTTCAGTGGTTACAGCGCTGTGTCGCGATAATTGACCATATTTTGGCATGATGATCTTAGCTAATCTTTCCCACGCAGTTCGGTAGATTAATGCTAACACTTGATAAGTGTATTCAGCGGTCAAGCAATTGTCCTGTGTCATGTGAATTATATCAGTATGTGTATAACGTTGCAGCATAGTGCAATTACCATAAGGAACTGACCATTTGGTAGTGTGTGGGGGGTGGGGGGGGATGTGTGTGTGTGTGTGTGTGTAGGGGGGGGTGTTAGGGGGTTGTGTGTTATGAAAAAATGACAGCCAAGGTAAAAGATCGATAATTATAATTTACCACAAGTATATTGTTAGGGCCAGGGGGAAATTACAGTTTCATTTTTCAAATATATTTTTTTTACATTTGAACATTATGTAATATAAATACATGTTGAGGAGTCGCGAAACAGTATTACATTTATTTGAGGGAGCGAGAATGCGTAAATGTTACACAAAAGGGGGTTCAGCTATATATGATGCATTTCAAAGACCAATCTCACCGGCTCACACACTAAATGACGCGTCTCTTATGGCTAGATGGCCAGTCCCTAAGTCCTCCGGGCATTGCAAATACAACATTACAATGGATTGTAAGCAAAGAATATTGTATCAGACAAACACCAGCAGCAAGGCCAGGCACCATATCCCATGACGACTTGTAAAACTATACAATATGCAACCAGTGCTACTAATGCAACATGGACTGGCCACTCTAGGATGAAACATTAGCAGAGAAATGAGACAACCCCACGACAGAACACCTTGACTTCTGCCACCCTGACACACAGACTGTCTGTTAGGCAATGTTAGACATGCGTCCATGGTCACTAAGCATTATGAATTCCATGCGTGTCCACTGCTCAGGGGGTTGAGAATGAAGTGCCAATGAATACCATGACATTCTAACCCATAACCGGAGAATTGACATTATTTAGACGTTGACGTATGACAAAGTAGACACAATTTATAACAACTTCTTTAATACTCTAAAGACGACGTTTCTGTATAGATCCTTATACCGTTGCCAAGCAAAATATACCGAAACGTCGCTTTTGCAGTATTAACAAAGTTGTTATCCATAAATTGTGACTACTTTGCCATAGCCGGAGTTATAATGCCACGTGTTTTCAAGAGAAATAAACCGCCTCCGTGGTCTAGTGGTAGAGCGTCCGCGTCCGCGTCAATCCCGTGGCTGCGTCATACCAAAAGACGTTAAAAGATGGTACTTGTTGTTACTCTGCCTGAGAGGGGTATTCATGTGAAACCTGCGGCATGGCATGGCACAAGTCCGGACTAGTAGAAGCAGTCACACACACGCACACACACGCGCGCACACACACACGCACGCACGCACGCACGCACGCACGCACGCACGCACGCACGCACACACACACATGCATGCATGTACGTCGTTAAATAAGTGCAATTGTCTTAACCCAATTTCACTTCACCTCACCAAGAGAAATTTCTGTCTAAGATTTTTATGCCGAATAAATTCAGGCTCTTGTCGGTTGGGAAGCCTTGAGGTTAACGTGCTAGCTCATCACGCACAAGGTCCGGGTTCGATTTCCCATATGGGTGAAACCCATTTACGTTATCCCCAGCCGTGATATTAATGGAATATTGCTAAGAGCGTCTTAAAACTTATTAACACTTTCTGTATTACTGGCATACGCTAAAGACGTATTAGTTGTTTTGGAATGGCGTCAACAATTTTGTTTATCCTTGTCAAAAGGTACAGAGCGTTCATCACAGGATTCACGAAATATGAAGTTAAATAAGTTTTGCTAGGAGACAACTTGGTCGATGAGTTACAATGTATTGTTTTGGACGGAGATAGCGACAGCACCATGGGCCCTCTCCGTAAAATTGGAATGTCTGTCTGCTGAAGCTTCCTGTTTGAAAGTAGTTATGTGAAGACAGATCCGCGGAAAGATTAAGAGGACAAGTACTTGGCACTCTGATCAATATGTATGTGTACTTATGTCTACCATAGTTATTTCTGACATCGATCTAAGGTGGCGGGCACTGGTAGTCTTCAGTGGCGGGGGACAAGATTGGTCAGAAGGTGGGATGAGGAGCGCGATCCCCGGGGACGATTTAGTCTCGTTGTAGTATGTGGAACCCAGCGGATCAAATGTACCCCTATCTACATTTATGTGTAGTACCGTTACTGTCCTGGAATCGTTACTATCACTAGTGAGTGAGTGAGTTGGGTTTAACGCCGCTTTTAACAGTATTCCAGTAATATCACGGCGTGTCACCTTAATGTTGGAGGAAACCCCGAAGTCATGCAGGTCTCAGACGTTTACCACTTCGGTGAAACCCACGGGTATAGTGCTTACAAACCTAGAAACATAATCGGGGCGAACCGGGATTCGAACCCACAATCATAGGTTTCTGGCGTGCCCAAAGGACGCAACTCTGCACAGCGAATCGCGGCGCCTTAGACGACTGGGCCACCCGTGTCCCCCGAATCCACCACGAGATATGGAGGCCGCAGAACGGTCACAGCTGGCTCAATGTTTTGTCCTGATCAATTTTAAGTAATATGTACACCGCACTAAATACATTATTAGTCAGGCAGACCTTCCGTTTCTTTCTTGGGCATTGGTGCCTCACTTTAAATTCTGTGCGTCAGTCATTTTCATTGCCAGTGAACAAAACGTGTTTCATATTCCCCGTATCATATGAAGTATATCTGTTGTTCGAAAAATGACATGTTGGACGGCATTGTATTAAAGTTCAACCTGCACCGAGATGTGTCTGTTAGTGTTATTGGTGGTACTGGCATCAACAGTCTTCCATCACCTGTGTTTCCTATAAATATCGAAATAAAAGTCCTACTGCTTCGCTTTTGAGAAACATGCGCCTGAGATTTTTTTTTTGAAATATGAAGCCGTTGGCTTGTTTTACTGAGAATCACGAAAGTGGGATTGAAGATGGAAAGATAAATAGATTCAGAGGAGACAGGAGGAGTGAGCGTTCGGATTGGAAGAGTCGGGAGATATTGCGATTAGTCAGATCAATACACGAAGGGTGCGTGCGTGTGTCGGTTTGTGCTCGTGTGCGTGCGTGCGTGCGTGCGTGCGTGCGTGTGTATTGAGGTGAGTATGTGGAGAAGGGGTAACGTACGAGGCTGTGTCATATGGACTTTTTTCCTACTGAAATACCATTGAGAGCGGCGTTGAACTCAAACTGAGTAACTATGAAATAAGCAGTGGTGAGAGACAGAGAGTCGTATGGCAGTAAAAGATTGCAAGAATTTACCTCAAGTTTAAAGAAATTCCGGAAAATAACCTGAGCAATATATCGAGATCCGTACATACAGTCCTGGCGATGGGTAAATCCACGCCGAAGTAGATATCCCCTATATATATACAGTGACCTACACACCCGCACATATGGAGCGAGACTGTATCTAGAAAGGAAAGTTCGCATGTACCGTGATATTGATTGGTGTAACTCAAGATGTCCCGCAACATATATATGAAGATACAGCTCAAACACAAATAGTGTTGCACTGACCTGCCCCCGCTGCCGTCATAACTACTAAGGGGCGGTCGGGTAGCCGAGTGGTTAAAGCGTTCGCTCGTCACGCCGAAGACCTGGGTTCGATTCCCGACATGGGTACAATGTGTGAAGCCCATTTCTGGTGTCCGCCGTGATATTGCTGGAATATTGCTAAAAACGGCGTAAAACCATTCTCACTCACTCACTCAAGAAATTTGCCAACAAGATGGATATAAGATTAAACTAACTTTCTTCAAGTTTGTCAAGCAGATCTCTAGCAGGTGTTCTTCCAACTTCTAAATTAGATATTTGAATTTTATTACTTTTCATTCAGAGGATATTTTTTGATATTTGAATTTTATGAATTTTCTTTGCGAGAGATCTTTCCTCTGTGTATTAGTCTTCAAACTGAATGATTACTGGTTGTATATCGACGTGACGAAGGGCGACGTTGAATGGCTCGCATCAGGCCGATGTTAACGAGACAGAGATCTGTGTGATTGATCCAATCTTCAGCTCCACCCCAGCACGGGAGAAGTCCGAACTTTCATAAAGGCTGACCTCCCTCCGATATTTCCCCGCAGCTCGTGGTGTTAGGAAAAGGTGCAAGGTTGTACTAATCGATCACACAACGTTACATCCTCATTTGCGACTTGGCTCTTGGGTTCCATTTTATGATAGCTTCCTTCGCCTTGTCAGTTGCCGAAACTGGATCCGATACTTGCGACCATCATTCTCTGATTCTCCCGCTCTGCATCATCTGACCCATGGCGAAACTACAGCATGGGTTATGACAAAAACAACTCGCGATCGGAGCGAATTTTAGTCCCAGATCTCTGGATTCTGCGAACTCACAAAACGATTTGAGTGCCTTTGAACACTGGGTCAAACCTCGCCAATCTTTAAACGTAGTTTCCATTCAGATGAAAGTGCATACTTTAAGAGAAATTATTGTTTCTATCCAAAGGTATAACTGTTACCACAATGGGAACGTACCCCAGAACGTACCCCAGAACATAGACCAGAACGTACCCCAGAACGTACCCCATAACGTACACCAGAACGTACCCCATAACGTACACCAGAACGTACCCCATAACGTACCCCAGAACGTACCCCAGAACGTCCCCAGAACGTACACCAGAACGTACCCCATAACATACACCAGAACGTACACCAGAACGTACACCAGAACGTACACCAGAACGTACCCCAGAACGTACACCAGAACGTACACCAGAACATACACCAGAACGTACCCCAGAACGTACACCAGAACGTACACCAGAACGTACCCAAGAACGTACACCAGAACGTACACCAGAACGTACACCAGAACGTACACCAGAACGTACCCAAGAACGTACCCAAGAACGTACACCAGAACGTACCTCAAAACATACCCAAGAACATACACCAGAACGTACACCAGAACGTACACCAGAACGTACACCAGAACGTACCCCAGAACGTACACCAAAACGTACACCAGAACGTACCTCAAAACATACCCAAGAACATACACCAGAACGTACACCAGAACGTACCTCAGAACATACCCCAGGACGTACCCCAGAACGTACCCCAGAAAACGTTCTGCGTATACCCCAGAAAACATCTTGCTTCCAACAAAAGGCTTGATTACTGTCACACGGGTGCTCCATTGTGACAATTGCATATGACATATCTTTATTGGTCATAACCGCACTCAGCAATATTACAGTTATATGACGACAGCCTGTAAATAATCTAGTCTAAACGGGACAGTTAGGTGGTTGATATTATGAGCAACGACCCACGCTTTCGGGGTACGATGGCACAGTATCAACCAAGCCGATGGCTGAGCATCCATTTAGTCGCCGTATTCTACCACGGAATCCCTATGGTTTATCATATAACAACCAATCGTATACAAATTGCTAGGACCGATTCTCATGATGTCAATCACTGGAAGACGTTGAAAGATGGTATTTGTTGTTACCCTGTCTGGCGCTCGGCATTATGGGGCTAAAACAAGGACTGGTCGGCCCGAAGTCAGTATACTGTGTCTGAGTGGGATATTCACGTTAAAACTGCGGCATGGTATCTCAGTGGGCTAGCACTATAAATCGGCATCAGTCCGGACTAGTACAAGCAGCCACACAAACACACACACGTACATGCACGTCGCTATATAAGTGCAATAATCTTGGACGCGACGTTAAACCCCATTTCACCTCACCTCACCAATCACTGGATTGTCTGATCCAGACTCGACTATTTACAGCCCGCCGTCAAATAACTGGAATATATCTGACTGCGGCGTTAAACAACAAACAGACAAACAAAAACAATCGTGACCTACTTGAACATACATCATTGCCTCTTGCTCAGTTGTGTATGGATGTGGTGACTGGCGTGCTGGCCAGTTTAAGGGCACGTGATGCCCGATGGTAACTGAGCGGAGTCGAGACAAATATGACACTCGGTCTGTCAGCACCATACAGATGTTCGCTGATTTCCTAAGATAGGGGGGCACGGGTGGCCCAGTCGTCTAAGGCGCCGCGATTCTCTGTGCAGAGTTGCGTCCCTTGGGTACGCCAGAAAACTTTGATTGTTGGTTCGAATCCCGGTTTGCCCCGATTATGTTTCTAGGTTTGTAAGCACCATACCCGCGCTCGTGGGTTTCACCGAAGTGGTAAACGTCTGAGACCTGCATCACTTCGGGCTTTCCTCCCACATTAAGCTGACACGCCGCGATATAACTGGAATGCTGTTAAAAGCGGCGTTAAACCCAACTCACTCACTCACCTAAGATAGGTTATTCCCCACCACTTATGTCACCCTAGACTTTCCGCTCACACTAAGCTGACACGCCGTGATATAACTGGATCAAAGCGGCGTTAAACCTAATTCACTCACTCAGTCACTCAGATTAAGGCATATGGTTCTTTAGCAGCAAGTTTTTTTTCTAAAAGATACGCGTTAATCTTTTACATTAAAGTCGGGCGTTTAACAGGCGTGATTACATTTTATATCAAGGATTGTTGAGGGTTTTTAACTTCAAGGCTCCCCAATTGCAGAGTTGCGTCCCCTTGGCCGAGGCTGTATCATGTGACCGTAGGTTTGAATCCTAGGTTCACCATGGTTACCATCCTAAATTTGTCAGTCCAATACCTGGAATCAACAGAACACTAATACCTGTATCACTATGGGCTTTCCTCCCATATATCAAGGTGACACGCATTGTTTTTTACTGAAATACAGTAACTGTTCAAATCGGCGTTAAATCCAACTTCATGATTTCGCAGCCATTACAGGTAGCCAGGTATGGAAGCGTTTTGGTGTCTTATTCTAAAAAACAATATCATCTTCGTAGATTTTGTTTAGAATGTGGCACTAATACGCTTCCATAACAATAAGATAAGTTAGACACGTTCATAACGAGCATTCCCTGGCGAGAGTACACATCCATAACAAAATCATTGTCCTCTTCCAGGTTTTAATCACAGACAGTATATTTGTCTCTGGACGTTTTAATACCTTTTAGTTGCTTCTTTTCCCTTGTTATATGTTCTTTAAATGACGTGACGTCTTCGTTGCTTTGAAGCAAATGTTACTGCCCCGGGTTTTATCATACTTCGTGCAGGATTTTCCTGTTTTCTCTGGTAATTATTTACTATTTTATCTGTTCCGTGAACAGCTGTCATATCGATGTCGTGGACGGAAGAAATTCTTTGCAGAGTTACGCCCCTTAGCCGTGTCAGTTGTGCAGGTCGATTATCGCCCTTGACCTGTCAATACCATACTCAAGCTCCGGGATTGCGGAGAATGGCGGGTGTCTATTACCTGCTACACTTTCATCCTTTTTACCACACGCTTACGTGGCCTTTAGGGTCATATTTCTCTGTAACGACTTATATCTTGTAACCAAGAGTGAAAGGAGGTCGGTGTGACGATCCCCGGCCACGTCATACCCAAGGACGTTTAAAGACGGTACTTGTCGTTTCCCTGCCTGGCGGTCGGCATTAAGGAGATAAGACTAAGAGATTAAGGAGAATGATAAGATAAGTACTGGTCGACTCGGAGTCAGTACACTGTGTCTCAGTGGGGTATCAATGTTAAACTGCGGCATGGTATATCAGTTGTCTCGCACTATAAAACCGTCGTAAGTCCGGACTTGCGCAAGCAGTAGCGCGCACACGCACACGCACGTGTGTGTGTGTGTGTGTGTGTGTGTGTTTGTTTCTAGTCAGCAATAGCACGTGTGTGTGTGTGTGTGTGTGTGTGAGAGAGAGAGAGACAGAGAGAGAGAGAGAGAGAGAGAGAGAGAGAGAGAGAGAGAGAGAGAGAGAGAGATGTGAGCTACAAAATGCCAAGATTGCAGTTTGTTTCTAGTCAGCAATAGCACGTGTGTGTGTGTGTGTGTGTGTGTGTTTGTGTGTGTGTGTGTGTGTGAGAGAGAGAGAAAGAGAGAGAGACAGAGAGAGACAGAGAGAAAGAGAGCTGTGAGCTACAAAATGCCAAGATTGCAGTTTGTTTCTAGTCAGCAATAGCAATATAATATTGATGGAGTACGTCGGCCTGTTTGCATTTCCCTGTCTGTTTGGGACAATGCTATTACTCTCGGTGGCAGACAGGGCACATCTCAATGGGCTGAACTGTCCTGATCTTGATGAACCTTTGTTGACAACATTTGTCCACTTGATCTGAACGTGACCTTCAATGTGATGACTGTACCGAGAACTCCTTGTTGTGATGGATTGACGGAAGTTCCATGCGGCCGTGTTGAACAAGGACAGCGACAAAGTCTTCTTGACAGTCGGAGGTACGAGAATAGCCACTGATAAGTGCAAGGAATCCTTACAGGACATATTGACAGTTATTCATGTTCCTGTTACAAAAGAGTGACAAACTGGTTACTGTGACTAACGGGTTTGAAGGCGAATCTTCAATACGAGCATCCGACAAATGCTGGTGTGAATATTTTCTTCACATGGAGACAGTGCGTTGTGGAGAAATAGCAAGTGGTGACATGATATCACTCGTTCATACAGAAACTGGTGGAGAACGTAAGCAGTTGTGGGGTAACATGGGTCGGGCAGGGGGATGGTGGAGAACGTAAGCAGTTGTGGGGTTACATGCGTCGGACAGGGGGTTAGTGGAGAACGTAAGGAGCTGTGTGGTAACATGGGTCGGACAAGGGAGTGGTGGAGAACGTAAGCAGTTGTGGGTTACCATTGGTCGGACAAGGGAGTGGTGGAGAACGTTAGCAGTTGTGGGTTACCATTGGTCGGACAGGGGGTTAGTGGAGAACGTAAGGAGCTGTGTGGTAACATGGGTCGGACAAGGGAGTGGTGGAGAACGTAAGCAGTTGTGGGTTACCATTGGTCGGACAGGGGGTGGTGGAGAACGTAAGCAGTTGTGGGTTACCATTGGTCGGACAGGGGGTTAGTGGAGAACGTAAGGAGCTGTGTGGTAACATGGGTCGGACAAGGGAGTGGTGGAGAACGTAAGCAGTTGTGGGTTACCATTGGTCGGACAGGGGGTGGTGGAGAACGTAAGCAGTTGTGGGTTACCATTGGTCGGACAGGGGGTGGTGGAGAACGTTAGCAGTTGTGGGGTACCATTGGTCGGACGGGGGTGGTGGAGAACGTAAGCAGTTGTGGGGTAACATGGGTCAGACAGGGGAATGATGAGAGCGTAGACGATTTCTTGATGGGATATTGTGTTTGACATTCCACATGGCGATCTCATGGCTATTATAACCCTAATGGAATCTTGTAAAGGTCACGGCACTAAACTTCTTTCATGGTATGGACCCTGAGCCATTGGAAGCTAACGAGAGGAAACCCGTTCGCTTAATGTAGAATTTATTGATGTGAGGTTCGGAGAAACATACTCATCCCCCTAGGTAAATTTACATCCACCAAGGTGTGATGATTGATGTCGTTTAAAGTAGTCATTTCATTAAAACACAATATCCGCACTCTTGTAATTAATCCCATTAATAGAGGGGTCACCGACATCAAATTGTTTGCAGCTCAATGCAAAGTGTCTTTCAGCCATTTCAGAAACATTTTGGATGCACCTGATCACGAAATTCCCTTACCAAATATTAGCTGTAGATGCATCTGTGTCCATTTGTATAGAATTGAAGAATGATCGCCCAAGGTAATACCTCTTTAGTATCTCCGGGCATTTATACAGATCTGACTCATGACCGCCAATGATGCTATCTCCAGAGATGGTCTGTGGGGGTAACGAGCGGAGCAATAATCGGCCGAGATCCCATCAATGGAATGTCAGGGATCTCTGGACCCGTATTGTTAGAGATGGCGCTGGATGTATTCAATGATCGGAGATCAAGGGTGAATGATGCACAGTTTGCCCTGCTTCCTGGCCAGGATAATTGCGGCTTGGTTACAAGTGTTGACACGGGGTGATGAAGGAGGAGAGGGAGGGTGGTGTGAGGAGCTCGTGAATATCCGTGCAGCTCTCGGCACACACCTCAACGTGTATCAAGCACTGATGGGCCCTTAGTAGAGTAGGGACAAACTCCTTGCAGGTCACATGAGGTCATTCGTCTGTTTTGTTCACAGACGGCTCAGGGGGTCTTCTCAAATAAGTTTCAGAGAGACCAAGAACTGCCTTCTTGTGACTATGTTTGGAATCGAACTTCATTTTAAAGAATGGCGTGCTTTGGGCTAAAAAAAAAAAAGCTTCACAGGCGATAGATGATCACCACTTTGGCAAAACTGACGAGTATGATCAAAGCATACCATGGCGTGATATAACTGAAACACTCACTATCTCACCCAATCACTCACTCACTCGCCCACCCACTTCGCACTCAGCTAATATTCTAGCTATATGACGGCGATCTGTAAATAATCGAGTCTGGACCAGACAATCAAGTGATTGATGTCATGAGCATCGATCTACGCGTTGGGATACGATGACATACATCAACCAAGTGAGCGTGCCTGACCACCCGATCCCGTTAGTCGCCTCTACGGCACATCTACATGCCGCCATCATATAGCTGGAATAGAACTGCGTTAAACACACACACACACACACACACACACACACACACACACACACACACACACACACACACACACACACACACACGCACACTCACACACACGCACACTCACTCACGAACTTTCAAATCGCTGGCAGTAAGCCAAGAACTGCGCATTTGGTGTTCAGACCGCCGAATCCCCATGCAGTCGCCTCCAGCGGCTGACACTTGGGTACTCAACAACTCTAATCAATTGAAAATTAACTGATAATTTTGACGATCAACATTCATGAAACTTGGAAATATGTTGCGCTAAATGAAACGTCAGCGTCAATATATATGTATAGCCCAGTATACCATAACACTGTTTGTGACACCGTTAGAAGGAAAATCCGATCAAATGCTTAGCAACTTATATGTCTGGAGGGACGGATTCCATTCTGTTTAATACGACCAGATCCACTCGGAACCACAGCGTGATGGCGGCTAGTCTCGGACCAGACACCGCGCTGTCTCACAATGTGGTTTTATTGAATATTGTAATTAATCACTTTCTGTTATAAACTCATTTTATGGCGTCTGACGTAATTGCCTGAGAAGACTGTCCCTGTGAATGACCAAAGACTGCCTGGTGCCATGCGTTTCCTAGGTCACGTTTGTTAGTCCGACAAAGACCGTCAGGTGTTTGCCGGCGAGCGACTGGTTTATCGACAATGGCCGACAAGCATGTCTGACAAAGACCGTCAGGTGTGTTCTAGGTACGACTTGATTGTCCGAAAGGGCAAGCAAGCAAGTTGGATTTTTTATTAGCAGTACATTGATATTTTGATTTTCTGACTTAATGTGACTGGCATGCTTTGCTGAATGATATCGGGTTGACTTAATGTGTCTGACATGCTTGTCTGAATGATGTCGGTTTGGCTGAATGTGACTGGAATGCTTGTCTGAATGATGTCGGATTGGCTGAATGTGACTGGTATTCTTGTCTGAATGATGTCGGGTTGGCTGAATGTGACTGGCATTCTTGTCTGAATGATGTCGATTTGGCTGAATGTGACTGGCATTCTTGTCTGAATTATGTCGGGTTGACTTAATGTGACTGGCATGCTTGTCTGAAGGATGTCGGGTTGACTGAATGTGACTGGCATGCTTGTCTGAGAGATGTCGGGTTGACTGAATGTGACTGGTATTCTTGTCTGAATGATGTCGGTTTGGCTGAATGTGACTGGCATGCTTGTCTGAATTATGTCGGGTTGACTTAATGTGACTGGCATACTTGTCTGAAGGATGTCGGGTTGACTAAATGTGACTGGCATGCTTGTCTGAATGACGTCGGGTTGAATGAATGTGCGGGCATGCTTGTCTGAAGGATGTCGGGTTGACTTAATGTGACTGGTATGCTTGTCTGAATGACGTCGGGTTGAATGAATGTGCGGGCATGCTTGTCTGAAGGATGTCGGGTTGACTTAATGTGTCTGACATGCTTGTCTGAATGACGTCGGGTTGACTGTATGTGACTGGCATGCTTGTCTGAAGGATGTCGGGTTGACTGAATGTGATGGTATTCTTGTCTGAATGATGTCGGGTTGACTGAATGTGACTGGTATTCTTGTCTGAATGATGTCGGGTTGGCTGAATGTGACTGGTATTCTTGTCTGAATGATGTCGGGTTGGCTGAATGTGAGTGGTATTCTTGTCTGAATGATGTCGGTTTGGTTGAATGTGACTGGCATGCTTGTCTGAGAGATCGCGGGTTGACTAAATGTGGCTAGCGTGTTTCTTGGGTGATGTCGGGTTGACTAAATGGAGCACAACAAGCTTTTTCCAAAACTAATAACTGGTAAGTAAGCCAGGCTAAGTTGAGTTGTGACCTGACAATTAACCCGGTATGAATATGTATGAGATTCTTCCAATGGGGCTCACCATTGTTAAGAAAGGGGTAGCGGGTAGTCCGCGACAAGTAGTACGATGGATATGTGCGTGCCCTGTCTCGGTTAACAACGAGTTCTGGTGGAGAGTTCAATAGCACATAATAGCACGTGCTGATGTGAAGATACCCGGTGACTGTGACAGCAAATTTCCATAGATACAACAATTGAGACGTATCGTTACAGACAGACAAGTGGCAGTGGCAGCTTTTGTCAATGAGTGAGTGAGTGAGTATGGTTTTACGCCGCTTTTAGCAATATTCCAGCAATATCACTGTGGGGGACACCAGAAATGGGCTTCACACATTGTACCCATGTCGGGAATCGAACCCGGGTTTTCGGCGTGACGAGCGAACGCTTTAACCACTAGGCTACCCGACCGCCTCTTTTGTCAATGCTTGAGATTTATTCGTAAGTTCTTTTTTTTCTTCTTTTTTTTTTCGTACATTCTTTCTCCATGTAATTTATGTCATTATACCAATTCTCGAGCCTTAGAATGTATGATTTGGTCATGCTTACCTCGCTTTGACATATGTATTCGTTTGTAATTAACTTCTATGAAACGACTTTTAGATAATTCTGGTATCGACTTGTCACACCGACCTCTTAATAGTCCTATGAGCACCACGTGTGTCACGAGAGTGTAGTCAATTTCATCTTCATGGCCTGCAAGTGCACAACATGCATACACCCTCTCTAAATGTTCGTTTGTGTATTGTTTAACGCCGCACTTAGCAATAATCCAGCTGTATGACGTAAAACCATACTCACTCACTCGTATGGAAATGCAGTTGTTGGGGCAAAGCTGTTCTGGTACCTGTTCTTATACTCTCGACGGTAGATGTCTTGCAGCATATATTCCACATCGATTTATCCGACTACTAATATATAAAATGAGGAGGCATCTGCCAGAACCAGAGAGTATCTTCCGCTCAATACCAAGTTGGCACCGTACTACCTCACGAGATTAAACTGGAAGTGTAAAACTTACCATCTTACGTAGGTTAACTTCCCTCCCACTGTGCAGCTTATTACATTGTTACCGCGTCAAAACAAGCACTTCAGAAGAATGTATAATGATTAACCTTCCTCGCTACAGCTGTGCATGAACAAGGCCGCTTTGAACAGGTATTTTAGTTCGGTCAGTGTATGCAAGACACAGACGTTTTGCCCCATAAGAAAAAACAACGAGCATGGGTGTGGTACTGGCAAATCACGAATCATGACCAGGGCCCACTTGCACAAAGCTATCTTAGTATTACGACTATTGTAAGCCTATGTTAAAGTATGGGACTTACGATCATCTAAGCTCTAAGATCGCTTTGTGTAAGTGGGCCCAGGGCGAATATTGGATTCGAATGCGCGGCAGTATCGATTGTGCTACACCTAAGGGACGTAACTCTGTACGGCGAATTGAAGCGCCTTAGATTTGGTTGTTTGTTGTTTAACGCCGCACTCAGCAATATTCCAGCTGTATGACGGCGGTCTGTAATCCAGTGATTGACACCATGAGCCTCGATCCACGCAATTGGGATACGTTGACATGCATCAACCAAGTCAGCGAGCCTGACCACCCTATCCCGTTAGTCGCCTCTTACGACAAGCATAGTCGCCTTTTACAGCAAGTAAAGGTTTCTGAAGACCTATTCTACCCTGAATCTTCCGCAGCGCCTTTGACACTATGCAGGTTCTTCTATGCCTGGCTCTAACGATGTCTCGCGTCCACACCCCAGTTCCAAACGAATAAACACAGCCTAGTCTGTAATGACCAGTGGACAACTCCGAGATAAAATAGCATGATGGGATTGAGTCTGCAGGTCGAGACGGTTGTCGGAAATAAGGACACTGACTATCTGCTCCAAGACGCTCGAGGCCTCAGTTAGCCCCAGACCGTAATTCCTAATATGATTGTCCTGGAGTAGGCAATTTCATTACAGACACAGAGTTATAAAGCTAAGGATACTAATATGTATATCTTCGACTGGTATATTGCCTGTGTACACACGCCAAGCACAACACGCCAGATGCCTAACTCCGAGATCTGATTCCTATCCAGTTTATTAAGTATTTGTGTCCGTTCGGAGACCAATCTTTACAACGAACAGCGGACTATTGGGAGTCGTTTAAGGCCGGTTTATTTATCGATATACAATCCTTGTTTTAGTGGACAAGCAAACTACCATCGATCCGCGTCATCTAACAGAGGTCATACCAAAGTAAGGTTTTAGTGTTCGAGAAATAATCAAGCCCGGATCACACAAATCAGTGGATTATGGTGGGGTAATATTCTACGTCAACGGGTGCCTTACACACAATAACTTTGGTCACGAGCGTGTATCTTCTTTTCTTCATTTAACTTGTTGTCCGTACGTGGCAGTCGTTGTGACATCCTAACCCCAATATAATTTGCGACCTGGCTATCAGCGCATACGTGTTACTTGTAGAAAGCATTGATCTCTTACTTTATTCCTTTATTCGGGTTCACTCGGCTTCACTCGTGTCCACTCGGGTAATTCCGCTTTGACAGTTGTGACCAAAATGATTTCGCTGTAATCCGTTTAAGATCACGTCGTATGAGGTTCGTGTGACACGTGCAACGATTTCAATGTATAAATGTATTATCATCAATTTCAGGAGAGAAGCGGGATCACATCTGCGATGTTTTATTACGTGATAGACACGTGAATGTAAATAGTTCCAATATGGATTCCTGCCATTGCTCACCGAGATTACCATTCATGGGATAGTGGAGAGCCGAATGCATGGTTCACAAACTGAAAACCCCACCTGACCTACCTATCACATATGTGGTTTCAGAAGGTTAAGTATAATAATTATGGGATAGTGTGGTAGCCTCGTGGTCAAAGCGTTCGCGTTCGCGTTCGTCAAAGCGTTCGCTCATGAAGCAGAAGAACGGGGCTAATGGTTCCAGTATTTTTGCGCAATGACGGAGGCCTGTATTCGGTCCTGCAATTTATTAAGCCCGTTCTGCGAGGTTTGTGTTTCTCCTAGGGCAACTGTTCCAACCGTACATCTGCCTACCCTGCAGTAACTGGGTACCCGGTAGGATGAGATGGTATAGAGAACAGGCAGATAGGGTTGTATGCTGTCACGTGACTTGAGGTATTCATTCAATTGAATGCACAGTGGTTAGTATAATATCATACTTGATAATGTTGTAATACGTTCAAAAAATTAGTGGCATAATCATATTCGTGCACAATATTACCTTTCGGGAGACCCGTGAAGATCCGGGGTAGAATAGGTCTTCCGAAACCCATGCTTGCCGTAAAAGGCGACTTTGCTTGTCGTAAAAGGCGACTAACGGGATCGGGTGGTCAGGCTCGCTGACTTGGTTGATGCATGTCATCGTTCCCAATTGCGCGAATCGATGCTCATGATATTAATCACTGGATTGTCTGGTCCAGACTCGATTATTTACATACCGTCGTCATATAGCTGAAATATTGCTGAGTGCGGCGTTAAACAACAAACCACCCATCTTTCGGGGCTTTGAATGTTTCCCGATAAATATATCGGTTAAATATCTAGCTGTGCTGCTTTGTCTACACATAATGTTGTTCTAAATGTGTCCATCATAATTATTGTCACGGGGACAAAGCCTTTATTTTTCATTCTAAAGTGGGAACGGTTTTGGATTAATGCTTTCAATGTCAAACAGTCTGTGAAGGTCATGGCATCTTGACAGCCTGGTCAAACACAAGCGTCCTAAAATAACCTGCCCACCTTTAACCAAGACACAGAACGTGTGCCCCTGAAAGCTCCAAGCCGCAGGGGTGTTTGTCCAGGGTCTCAGTCCCCGGGATTGGACCATGGACAGGCATACGGGAACCAATCGATTCCTGGAACTGATGCTTTCAAAACACGGGCATGATTCTAACCGCAATCACAGGAATAATGTCAGCACAATGTATCAGTCAGAGATCTCTATAAACATTCAATGAAAGACAAGAAAGTTTTCTCTGATCGATTGAAGGAGTGTTCCCTTCTTTGACGGTTTGCCGGACATAAAGGTTTTAAGTATTGTTCGGATATTTGTCCCCACCCTGTGCGGAACTATCATACTTCACTTGAATTAAACGTGGTGTGCAATTAACTGGGCGGTCACTTCTGATTGGCTGGTTGTCGGAAAGAGCCCGTATGTTCTGCAACCATATCGATATATTAGACTGTACCACTGTAGCTAAGGTGGGTGGGTGGGTTTTATTATCGGAGTTACAAATTGGCTGGACCTTTGGCTTGAATGGTTACTTTCTAGTTGATCAATACACACTTATACACGTCAGTGCTCGAAGTGCAGCGGTTAATATGTTACGGAGTCTGGTGTGAGACGTGAATGGAGACCACACCATGTTTTGTTGCTAGAGGTTACGTATCAAAAGCCACATACGGCAAAGGAGTGTTAGGGTTGGATAGTGGTTGAAGCTTTGAATCGTCACACCGAAGCCAGGTTCCATTTCCTGATTGTGTTCAATGCATGGTACCCCCTGCCATGGCGTAACAGCAATAGTGAAAAAAGCGGCGTAAAATCATACTCACATATCATCTGTGAGATGACTTTCACGGATCGGGTATTCTTTTTTAAACAGGGGATGCACCATATACCAAAGCCTCCAAGTAATCTAAACACATGATAGATTGACATAAAATGGGGTTCTGCACTCTTCTTCCGCTCTGGGTCCGCAATTGCTAAACAAGATCAAGCGGCAATAAAATCCTTGTTAATACTTTTTTTCCACTTTTTTCATTACGGGGTCCGTCAGAAAGTATAGGGCAAATATTTTGGAATGGCCGCAAGGACATGACCTACATTTAATGCTCATCTGGGTTTAAGGAAATTGAAAGACAATCTGGTCCATCTGTATGATGGATGAGCCTGCATCAGTCGGAACGGAGAAACCAACAACTGTTGAATCTTGCATATTTGTACACACAATTAAAAAGACAACTCCGATCGATTTCGACAAATAACCCGACACGCTCGTCAAGCAAGTGCTACTTCACCACATAACCTCTGACCTTGCGGTCGATGATAAACCCGGTCACCTTGACATAAAAATCCCTCGGAATCACTGTCCACTGTTGGACGTCTGTATTTAATGCAGCGATCTGGTCGACTTGGACATAACAGATCCTTGTGCTGCAGCGAATTACTGGGGCAAATAACGATTAATTACTGATTCGTTTCTTTGTCATTGATTCTGTCACCCGCCAAACGACGCCATCTTGTGTTACTCTCGAAGCATGCGTGGGCGAGCGTACCGCTCCGGTTCTCTGAAACAATTTACTAGTGAAATCAAATTTACTGAAAGTAACGTCCCGGTGAGACTTTCCGATAACTGCCCGATAGGCTTTGATGTGAGGTTGTCGGGTTATTTTATGACGATGTTGAGGTCGCAATGGCGTCGGACTAAGTGAACGTTTTAAATCTAGCTGCAAACGCCATCGTTTACGAAGCTTCCCGGATTTCAATATCAGCTCTTAACGGATGCGTGTTGAATCATAAATAGGAACATTTCCTGTTTCAAATGACTTAATTTGAAAAAGACGTAAATAGATACAAATGAAAATCGAAATTATGTCAGTAAATGATCGGTTGGAAAATACCTTTTTTAATGTTTACGGTATCTGGTTTCAGCTTTTATGTCTTGGAATGAAGCCAATGTACTTTAGGCATTTGTTGACCTGCGAAGTTACAACTCTAATGATACTTAAAGATGTTTTCGAGAGTTAGGAATATTAAGAAACATTTATAAGTGCTTTTCATAATTATCAGAATTGAGATGAAGGATTTAAATAAAGCGAGCAACCCTTAATCAAGTGTTGATTTTGTGGAGTGCGGAAACTAGTGCCGCGTGTTTCAATACCGTCCTCTTGGTAATTTCTGTTCAATTGGGCATCTATGCTGTGGGACAAGTGTGATAGTGATGCTTGATTATTAATATATGATCATCACGGGTATTAGGATCTTTTTATATTCGATTTGCGGTATTTTTTCTCAAAACCTTTGATCGAAATACAAATTGCAATTACTACTAGACTCTTCAATATTTTAATTTGGGGGGTGAAGAATAATGGGGATAAAATCAAATTTCGTATTTTGTATATCCTGTTGGTATTTTTTTTAAATGTGACAGGAATTTTAAACGTTTTTAAGGTGTTTACAAGTAGACATAGCCACACACTGTTTGGAGAAGCAGCGACGCTATGATTAGTATTTGAGCAAATAATTTGGGACATTGAGTATGAAATTTACCACTTGTCTCAGCAAAACAGGGAGTTATGTTTTTTTAATTCTTAAAAGGGATGGTCAGGCTCATCGTATTTTTTTTCAAAAGCTTTTTTTTTAAACATTTCTGATTTTGGTTTCACTGGATCCGTAAACCAAATAAATCAAAATATAACGCCTCACATAGATTATGACCTACTACTACGACAGTCCCCAGTGGGGATTCCGGGTTAGAACTGGATCCCAGCAGCCTATACTGGCCAGAAGAGGCGACCAAATGAATCGGGTGATCAGACTCGACGACTTGGTTGGTTGCGTGTCTTCCTACCCCGACGGCGTGGATGTTTGCTCACACTATCAATCACCGGATTCTCTGGTTATCGATTATTTATAGTCTGTCGTCATATAGCTGGGTTATTGCTAAGTGCAAGGTCAAACAACAAAGACACGCACACGCAAGGGGCTTGCTTGTCTTTAAGCGCCGCAACTGTCCATGCGGAGTTGTGTCCCCTATACGTATTATTCTTGACGTAGGGACGTCATTGGGGATAACGTCCCGTCCTGAGTTATATAGTTTTCCTCAACATTTAGCTGACAATTAATGAAACACCCTTTATACCTTCGTTAAACACCCAACTCACAATAGTTACTTGGGAATAAGGGGCACGGGTGGCCCAGTCGTCTAAGGCGCCGCGATTCGCTGTGCAGAGTTCCGTCCCTTTGGCACGCCAGAAACCTATGATTGTTCGAATCCCGGTTCGCCCCGATTATGTTTCTAGGTTTGTCAGCACCATACCCGTGCTCGAGGGTTTCACCGAAGTGGTAAACGTCTGAGACCTGTATCACTTCGGGCTTTCCCCCCACATCAAGCTGACGCGCCGCGATATAACTGGAATACTGTTTAAAGCGGCGTTAAACCCAACTCACTCACTACTTGGGAATTAAAACCGGTTCCGTGGTCTAGTGGTAGAGCGTCCGTCCGGAGACTGGAAGGTCCGGGGTTCCATGCCCGGCCGGGTCACACAAAGAGAAGTTAAAAGATTATTCTTGTTATCCTAGACTTATATCATGTAACCAAGAGTGAACGGAAGGTCGGCGTGACGATCCCCGGTCGCGTTTTACCAAAAAAACGTTTAAAGATGGTACTTGTTGTTTCCCTGCCTGGCGCTTGACATTAAGGGTCTAAAAACAAGGACTGGTCGGCTCGGAGTCAGTATACAGTGTCTGAGTGGGGTATCCATGTTAAACTGTGGCATGGTATCTCAGTTGGCTAGAACTATAAATCGGCATCAGTCCGGACTAGTACAAACAGCCACACACACGCGCGCGCATGCACGTCGCTATATCAGTGCAATAATCCTTGACGTGACGTTTAACCCCATTTCACCTAACCTAACCTACTAGGGAATATAAAATTCAACGCCACACGTAGTTCAACTCTAGAAAGTTACAACGTTAAACATGAGTCGCGATGATGCGTTTGAAATCTGGCTCTATCCTTCAAATAGTATACAAGGTCGATCTGGCAATATCAGTTACAGTGGTGTCACGAAAATCAATTCTATGTCATCGCCCTTTGGTCAAACCGGGATCAATCTCCAAACACAGACATCACGCAACAGCATAGTCTAGTTCTACAATGCCACGCTTGTTTTTTTAACGGAGTTTAATCAAAGGGTGGATGGCTATATGTGGAGTTCGGTTAATATTTCATGGCGAAGCTGTCATGTTTACCAATCTCGCTGTCACGAAGCTGAAATCAATGGCGTTGCATGCTGGAACACACTCAACAAAACAAAGACATACTGTCCATATGTTCTGACCGTCCATCACGCCCTTGAAGTTATGTCAAACGCTGTTCGGAGTTTGTGGCACAAGGCCGCAATCCCAATGTCCACACTGAAGCGTCGATGTCGCTGTCGTTGTTGCGAGTATCATTTGCGCTTTCATTTATTGACGCACTCGCTCGTAAAATCCCCATTTAGTGGTTAGTGGCCACCGGTGTAGTAGTCATAAACGGCCAATTGTTTGGGCAAGTGAAGTCGGAATAAGGTGGCTGCTGTGATTTTGTTTTTAGATTAAAAGGAAACTAGGTTCGTGCAAATTGCCAATCTTTGAGAATGTGTTTTAAGCCATTCAAAGCCTGCATTGTTTGTTAAAGATTGCCCTCCTTACACAAAGACAATATATTTACAGACCGACGTTTTTCTATTAGACAACAGTTCAAAGAAACACATTCACATTAAGGTGTGATATGAGATTCAGTGATCTAATGCGACACGACCCACTGCAGATTTGTGTCCCTTTGCCGGTCCAGGATATGCTGGTCGTTGGTACTAATCCTCATCCTCCCGAGGCAAGGGCGTTAACAGACTATAAAAGTCCAGTTTCCACCCTTGGTGAACAAGGTTGGGATTCCGGAGTTACATTTAGGCTGGACTAACGGGTCTTTGCATAGTCCAATCAAATAGTCCAATTTCAAAGTTCAGATTTCGGCCGACTGAAGGATTTGCAAAGCATGTGTACCGGCAACTGGGCGTCGACAAATATTTTGTAATTCTTTTCATGTTATTAATCAAGGTGCTAAAGTTTGTTTGATGCACTTCGCGAGGTAAGACCCGTTTTATTACAAAATAGATCTTGATTATCGATCAGATCGTCTTGACAGGGTGCCACCATTTTGAGATGAGGTGAAATGGGGTTTTACGTCACGTCCAATATTATTAGACTTATATAGCAAAGCGCATGCGTGTGTGTGTGTGTGTGTGTGTGTGTGTGTGTGTGTGGCTGCTTGTACTAGTCCGTGCTGATGCCGATTTATAGTGCTAGCCCACTGAGATACCATGCCGCAGTTTAACACGAATACCCCTCTCAGACACAGTATACCGACTCCGAGCCGCCCAGTCCTTGTTTATTCTCCTTAATGTCTAGCGCCAGACAGGGTAACAACAAGTACCATCTTTTAACGTCTTTTTCGAACACCGGAACCTATCGCTCTCCGGGCTGACGCTCCACCACTAGACGACGGAGGTGGACTTTTGTTTGCAGCAATTGCAAGTGATATGAGAGGTGGAATCTGATTGGTCAATAGGAGGGACATAGAAGGGACATATTTGTAAAAGCCAGTTGAGGCGCTACGATCGAGCCTTGAAATTCCAGCTTAGTAAGGGTGGAAACTGGACTTTTATAGTCAGTTAACGCCCTTGCGTCGGAAAGATAACTGATCCTAGTTTCGCTGCGACTATGATTACTAGTATTTGTCGGTGAGAACCACCCCCGGGTGGGTGGGTGTGCACGACCTGCGTCACGCCGGTTTCCCTCTCACGCTAAACTGGGGCGGTCGGGTAGCCTAGTGGTTAAAGCTTTCGCTCGTCACGCCGAAGACCCAGGTTCGATTCCCGACATGGGTACAATGTGTGAAGCCCATTTCTGGTGTCCCCCGCCGTGATATTGCTGGAATATTGTTAAAAGCGGCGTAAAACCATACTCACTCACTCACTCACTCACTCACGCTAAACTAACACGTCGTGACATGATGTAACTCTGATCCAAGCATCGACATACCCCACTCGCTTTACACTTAAATGAGGTCGCACTTTTTTCTTTGATTAAGGTTAAAAACGCCCTTTTTCAGGTTCTAGTCTAAACTTGCTATCTCTTATATATTTGAATGACACGTATTTTTTTAAAAACTTCAGTTTTTCAATGTATCCGGTCTGTCTGCAGATAGATAGATATTTCATCAACATATGCTCTAAAGTGACATATTGTTAGAGATTAAACACCGTGTCATTAACAAGCGACAATGACATCACTCTTTTGCGTGTACCCACAATTGTCTCCAAACTCCATACAGTTCATACCAAGAGTGTAGTGAGAGAGTGAGTTGGGTTTAACGCCGCTTTTAACAGTATTCCAGTTATATCACGGCGTGTCACCTTAATGTGGGAGGAAAGCCCGAAGCGATGCAGGCCTCAGACGTTTACCACTTCGGTGCAACCCACGAGCACGGGCATGGTGGTGACAAACATAGAAACATTATCAGGGCGAACCGGGATTCGAACCCACAATCATAGGTTTCTGGCGTGCCAAAGGGACGCAACTCTGCACAGCGAATCGCGGCGCCTTAGACGACTGGGCCACCCGTGCCCCCCTACCTGTAAGGACGCTACCCTGTATTCGGTTCTGTATATGTGGGCAATTTATGAAGCCCGTTCTGCGAGGTCTGTGTGTCTCATAGGGCAGTATTCCAACCGTACACCTGCCAAGAGTGTGAGGAATGTGTCTCACATCATAATTCAGTTAATTTTCTGAAGTCTATCATGGCCCTTTTTGCGTTGCGTCGCCCGGATTAGTAGAAGCCAATTGTCGTCTTCACGAATTATTCTGCTGAAAACAAAATAATGTGTGGTTTTCCTTCCTTGGCAAATTATAAACGCACATCATAAATTTGGCCAAGTCATCATACGTTTATATATTTATTTCACACATCAATGGATGTAAAGATGACCTGCCCACGCAGATCGCAAGTAACTTACTGGCCCCTGAGGGTGGTGAATAGGCTAAGGTGCACTCACGTGTACCGACAGATGACTAGCAAACCTGACGCTGTGATAATGAGTGCCAGGCCTTCTTTGTCTTGTGTTTGTAGTGTGTTTAGTTTAACCCTGATTTTAACAGTATTGCAGTTATAATTATCACGGCGTGTCAGCTTAATGTGGCAGGAAAGCCCGAAGTGGTGCAGGTCTCAGACGTTTACCACTTCGGTGAAACCCACGAGCATGGGTATGGTGCTGACAAACCTAGAAACATAATCGGGGCGAACCGGGATTCGAACCTTCAATCATACCACTTTGGCGAAACCCCGGAGCACGGGTGTGGTGCTGACAAACCTAGAATACCATGTGAGTGGACGAATATAAGATTCGCCAAAGGGACGCAACTCTGCACAGCGACTTGTAGCGCCTTAGACGACTAGACTACCCGTGTCCTAATACACGGTGACTTGTTTATACAACTGGTCAGCAGTCGGCAGACCTTTATGACACTAGATACCAGAAGACGTACTTCAAATGAGACGGCACATCACCATGTCACTGGATGACCTTGTCATGGTGACCTTGTCATGTCGGCTTGACCTTCAGAACCGAGATTACTGAATAACGTGTATTACAAATCAAAATGACCTTTTTATATGATAATATCCAAATCTTATTCATAGAAAACACAATCTAATTTGAAGTAGTGATGTTGGTATTAATAACGACACGAAGATCATCAATTATGACAAAACAACCACCGATTTATGTGTTGTGAAGTTCTTCAGTACTAGTCTCGCCAACACTATAATAGTGTTTACTCTCCTATAAGAACATCATGTCATACTGACGGCAAGTGCCATTAGGCGCAGAATTACGCTCACCCGAAGAGGTCCTTATCCCTGGACATTTAATTCCCTCCTTGTACAACGCTCGATCTACAGAAGAACACACGTCCGTTTAATGTGTGATCCGGCGAGGATTGAAAGTGACACATGAATAAGGGGGAGATCTGTTTTACTTCCAAAACCTATCAAAATGAACTGGGCAGGACATATTTCGTATAAATGTGTCCCGCGAGAGTCGACGCAACTTATGAGACAGGAGATGGGCGTTATAATCAATTTTTGTCAGCACGAGATGTCCAGCGGAATTTTCTACTGCAAGGCGGGCATCCTGATGCCCCTGGCGTTTGCTTCAGCATATTGTGAAGGTGGACAAAAGTCTAAAGACACCATTGAATTTTGCGATACATATGCCAAGACATTAAGCCGCTTATGGAATCTATTTTTATCAAATATTTGACGTTTCATTTCCTTAAAGGTATCCAGACACTTTCAGACACTTTCTCTGTGACATTCAGAAACTTTCACTGTGACATTCAGACACTTTCTCTGTGACATTCAGACACTTTATCTGTGATATTCAGACACGTTCTCTGTGACATTTAGAAACTTTCATTGTGTGATAGAGCGTGTGTGCGTGCGTTCGTGCGTGTGTGTGAGAGAGGGAGAGGGAGAGAGACAGAGAGACAGAGAGATCATGTATACATCTGCAAAAGTCCAGTTTCCATCCCTTGCCGAACTTAGCTGGAATTATGGAGTCTGTGTATAGTTCAATCAAAATCGCAAATGAATTCGATACGGTTCATAACCTGCCGTGCAGATAAAAGTCCGGTCGATTGCAGGATTAAAAGCAGGTGTACCGTCAACTAAGTGTCAAATGATATTTTCCCAATCTTTTCATGTTTTTAATCAAGGTGCTCACGTAATGTGATGCACTTTGCGAAGTTAATAAGTTATATTGCAACATAGATCTTGATAATCGATCAGATCGTCTTCACTGGGAGATGCCATAATATTTGAAGCAAATGCAAGTGTTACGAGAGGTGGAATCTGATTTTGGTCAATAGGAGGGACATAGAAGGGAGATAACTCTTAGTAGCCACTGGTGGCGCTGCGGTCGAGCCCAGAAAATCAAGCCTACTTCGGCAAAGGCTTAAACTGGACTTTTATAGTCAGTTAACTCCCTTGCCACGGGAAGATGTACTGTATTGAGATGCTGTATCTGTGTGATATAAATTAAATAGATCAACTAGAGGTTAAAACTGGATTTAGCAGTTCAATGACAATCTTGACCACTGTTGGCCAGATATAATTGCTGTGAGGGTAATAATTAGAGTTAGTGGTTACTCTGCCTTGTTCAGAGTCCGCCACGTCACACACTCTGAGGGCTGGCACCGTTGGTCATCACGCACCAGTGGTCAAACATGGACTGTGCCTACTTTGTACTTAGAACTATATAAGTATGTCACCGAATGATTAAATCCCTCGTCATTGTGGTTCGGCGGTACGCAATATTTCAATAGATATAGTATGACATCTCTGAGTAGTAATTCCTACAGGGGTTATATAATCCAAATGGTCGAGGTGACCTGGCCAGTAACCAGAGCTATAGATAAGCTTTGGGTTATTTGGGTATTTTACCCAGGGGTTTAATTTTGATTTGGTATCCATAATTTTTAGAGGGTATTCAAATTTGTTCTACCCACCTGTTTCTTGACATTTGGGTATTTAACTTAAAAGCTGTTTCGTAACAATCCTTGTAAATCATGTTAAACTATGTGAATAGAAGTATACGTCTGCGCCTGCTTGCGGTTCCCTCTCCGGGAAGCAAATTTACTTTTACAAAACCTAGTATTGTAAGAAAGGCGCTGTTATTTTAATTACTAATCAGCGACTAATTAATATACAACATGTACATTGACTAGGTACGATGTGCTTTTCAACTGGCATCTATCTGTATGTTTTTAGCAGAAGCTTTTCCGAATGTAACTATCGGTAAGTGAATTTGGCGATCGGCTTATACACAATCATTTTATCTAACAGTTGTGGGGCGGTCGGGTAGCCTAGTGGTTGAAGCGTCCGCTCGTCACGCCGAAGACCCGGGTTCGATTCCCGACATGGGCACAATGTGTGAATGCCAATTTCTGGTGTCCCCCGCCGTGATATTACTGGAATATTGCTAAAACCGGCGTAAAACCATACTCACTCACTATCTAACAGTTGTAATATACGCAATCGTTTTATCTTATAGTTCCAATATAAACATTAAATTTAATTTCTATGGCATATTTATAGATTTTGTTGCGCATTTGATACGCTAGGATTTGATTTGTCTTCGTGTTTCAGTTTATTTAATGCGCAAGTTAACTCTGAACAGGCATTAGGTCATTTCTTATTTAAATTTGAAGACAACATCCATATTTTACCATGGCAACATCTGGCAGAATACCTGTATTATCAGACATCCATTCATTAAATCTGTTTTAACGGGTTTTTCATATCTCCATAAGTTGTTCTGTCATGGCGATGTTAGACAAGCTCAGCATGGGCACTTCCTGGTTAGGCACTGGACGCGCTTAATCAAAAGTCGATGAGCCTAATTGGTCGATGAAACTTAATACCAG